>NW_019266013.1:73540-117004 GCF_002742605.1 Olea europaea var. sylvestris | reverse complement strand
TACAGGTGTGTTAATTAGGTAGTATGAATTCTCAGCGAGAGAACGTTGATGGAAAGGCAGAATTTCGGAAGCCTTCGAATGATACAACTAGCAGGAAGTACCGGCATCGGTCTCCTGTTACTGGGTCGTCTTCATATGATGGTTAGTTTTGAATTTGTCTGTTTATAATCTAAGATCGGTCATGGGGAGACGTCTGAATAATATTTGGTTTTTATGAATTTTTTTCATTGCCGGGTGATGGTGACTGACATTAGTAGATGGCTCTGGTCATTGATAATGTTTCCTTCTCCATCAATGGTACATGCATGTGGGTGGGTGGATTTTATGTTCACGTGTTTGTAAATAATTAGATGGATTTGCAAGATTAAAAAATTTTATTGTGAGAAGCTATGTTATTATGAAATATAATGTGGAGTCTCTTGCAGATTTAGAGTTAGTTTCTTCTTGATCATGGAAATGCTGTTGTAAAAAGGATTGCACGTTGCATTTGATTATTAGAAAAATGATTCTTTATTTGTCCCGTGTTATTGTCAAATTCAATTGCAGTTCCAAATGCTATTACTTGTTTGTCCATATCTTGCTTCTTTTGCTAGCATAGCTTCTTATTATATTCCAGGAAGTCCTCGCTCTGAGCACAGCTCTAGTCCAATCCCATCAAGGAAGGATATTGAAAAGCTTTCTGGTGATAAACAAAGAAAGGGTGATGATAGGGACTTAGGTAGGGATTCTGGCAGGGGTCAGTATAGCCACAGCGGTGTATCATATAAAGATTTCGATCGTTATATGTCAAAGAGCTCCCATCATTATAACGAGCATGATGAATATAACAGACGTGACACTGACAAGAATGTAGATGATTATGATAGAGATTATTCTAAGCTGTCATCTCGTCGTGGCCAGGACTTGGGAGATCATCACAGTTCCAGTTACTCAAGACACAAGAACCGACCTAGAGACTATCCATGTGACACGGATAAATACTCTCGATATAAATCTGATGGTTCAGGGCATAGATGCAGGGATAAAGAGGAAGACTTATTTGACAGGGACAGAGACAGGAACCGGCATAAGAGGGATAGAGATGGGAAGATTGACCATCAAAGGAGTTCACGAGACCTCAGAAATGATCGTTCACCTGCTTATGAAGATCTCAGGGGTCTAAGAAATAACTCATCTTCTCGAAGGGACTGTTCTGGGCTTCATCTGAAAGAAGCTGCTAAGAGAGACACTGAAGAACTAGATGGTGAGAAGTACAACAAAGAGGAGAAGAAGATACACGAGGATCAGGATAGATACAAGGAACGACACTACAGGGAACCAGCAGGAAAATCTGAAGACAGGAAGACTTTCTCCAGCAAAGTTGAAAAGTCCCTTGCTAAGAAACCGAAGACATATAGCTTGGGTCTTGCAAAAGATGGTAAGCTTCAATATGTCTAGTAGCTACAAGATGATTACTGCTGTCGAAAACATGAAAGTTGGCTCCATTCATGGCATTGTTGGAGCTCAGTTTTCATTTTTGGAATTGAAATACATGAATTCTTTTGTATACTATCCATTGGCAATCTATGGTTTTGTAATCCCATAAAATCAATTTCTAAATCTGCAATCTCAGATGATGAAAAGCAGTCTTCAACCTCAAAGCAAACTCAAGATACTTGTGAAACGGTGAGTGCAAAGCAGGCCTACGTGACAGATTCTGATATTGATGCTGCAAAAATCGCTGCTATGAAAGCTGCTGAATCAGGTAAACATTTATTGATTCTCTCACTGTGTTTATTGTTGTTTGCTCGTTTAACTTATTCCACGAGAAATGTACAGCATTTGAGTTTATTTTAATAGTGCTGTCTATATTTACGCTAGGTGTTTGCATTTTCTGAATGTGCTCAGTTTGGAGAGAAGAAGATCAGTCAAGAAAATACCCCAAGTACCTATATACTTAAAATGCAGTGCACTTTAAATCTTTTCCAATGATTCTTTCTTTGGAATAACTTGCAGTTAATAGGAATCTAATTGGAACTGGATATATGTCTGCTGATCAAAAGAAGAAGCTATTGTGGGGCAATAAGAAGAACACAACTTCTGTAGAGGTACTTGCTATTTATCTTCATGGTTACTTGCATTCATATTTTCTTCTTTCGTCCTCTCCCATTTCCAATTTTTGATTTGAACAAATAGTAGACAAAGGTAATACTTTTATTACACCGAAATCTGCTTGGAAGTGTTATGGAAACTTCATGTACCTTGTTAAGAAACTAGGAGGATGTTGGCTTAGCTTAAAAAGTTCACTTATAAGTAAAAAATTTGACAGTAGTCTGGGAGATGCTTTGAAAATGAGTAACTATTTTCCTTATAATTTATCCAAACATGCTGGGGGAAAAAAATACTTGAAAGTAACTTCTAGTTGTTTTTAAGCTTAGCCTAACATGCTCTAGGACCAACATCATATTGACCTTATCACAAGCTACTTCTAGATTATTATTTTCCGAAATGGAATGCTTGACAACATTCACCATCTTCTGCTCATGTTATGTTCAATGCTCAATATAGTCTGTCCATCACTGGGATACGGCAACATTTGGTGATCGTGAACGTCAAGAAAAATTCATCAAACTCATGGTAAATTCTAGTCCTTTTGTATTTTTACTGGTTATTATGTTTTGGCATGTTTGATAGGCTGGATTGACACGTATTCAATAGGATGATAGAAGAAAATGAAGTTCAGCTATCATCTATTATATACGTACTTTCCAATACCATGCCATAAACATGCTCAGAGTGGAAAACAGTGTATATTGTTATTAGAAATTTCTTCCCACATACTAACACACTAAGAGTCTGAGGTTGCCTTTGTACCTATGGCCAATTGCAGGGCGTGAAAGGTGTGGTGAAAGTCGAGCACAAACCAGACAATCCAGATACGGAGAAACAGCAGGAGCAGCTTCAGTTAGATTTGGAGAAGCAATACACTGCTGGACTGCGTCGGAGAGATGGTCGAACAGTTGGACTTGGTCTTTAAATGTTCTCTTTAGATACTTTTGTACTCGTTATAATCTACTTTGGCAAGTTTTCTTTCGGTATTGCGCTTGTAAAAGTAAATTATTTCGGACGATGTTCCACTTCTATTTTATGGCAGTATGTTGGTCTGTGATCATGTCAAGAAGGTTGCTAGTTATGCTGTATCAGTGGAAATTGTTCTTGGTGAATGTAACAATTTTGGGCTAAGCTTGCAGAATTTACCTTTAAGTTCACTTTATGCTTTTATCCGGAAAAATATTTTACACTAAGAAAGCCTCAATCCAGGTTGAAAAAACTTTACTCTGCTATTATCTTTCTACACTACTAGCAACAAATTCATTGAAAACTCAAAAGGACTTTTCTGTTACACAGTTCCCGAATTAAATTCCACATGTACATACAACAAATCGAATTGTTCCAACATCTCTCACTTGCACATGAATAAAAAAAAAAAAAAAAAAGGACAAAAAAAACCAGAGAATCTCCATTTTTGATGGAGTCGTCCCTCAAAGAGAGATGGGCATTAGATCGCACTGGACGGTAATAAGAATAATAAAAAAGAAAAACAAGCCAAGCCAAAATCAGGTATATTGATACTGTCAAGTCCTATCTATAGCAAACAAGCAGTGGCCGTATTAAGAGAATATAAAGATCAACATTCCTCTCCATCCTTGGTATAAATGGGTATCTGCCATGCCTTGGTGTTCTTTTTCGGATCATCAGTGAGGCTGAGACCTGTATCGTCTTCTTTAAACGTCCTAATAAAAGTTTTGGAACCCATCATTATAAGTCTTTCTACCATGAATAGTTGATAATTGTTCTCAACTAATGGATCCAGAATACCGCTATAATTCGACGAATATGCTAATTTGTACCTGCAAACAGCGTCACAGCAAAAAAGATGAACCTAACTACGATGTTGAATAGTGTGTATCCAAGAACAGACCAAACTAAGAGATATATATCATAGAACTCAAGCAGCAGTTAAATTGAAAGTAACTCCTTACAGTCAAAACAAATAAATTATTAGTTGATAAAAAAAAAATATATATATTTATTTTAGAACTTATTTACTTACAGGTAAACAAACTTCAAGTCCCGAATGAAATACAAACAATTCCCAGGAGACACTGGATTTTTTGTAAAATTAAATTTATTTATTTTAAAATAGTTTGATGCCGGTATGATAAAAATCTTAAAAACATAGGTTCCAAATGAAACAACTGGCAACACCATAACCGTACACGATCTTAAATATCAGTGTGTCCGGTTCAGGACGACATCTACAAAAGGTTTTGCATGTGCTAAGGCCTATGGTCGTCAAAAGAAGAGAACATATATATCAGATGACCACAAATCTTTAGTAACTTAAAAAATGATGAGATTGGCTTTATTTGTTATTGACCTGAAACTGGAAAAAAAGAAGACAACAAATTCATACGACTAAGAATGTAAAGCACAATCCATCAAAAATGATAACGAACGGTAAATAAGAAGATAGTTTCCTCTGTCAATGAAATTAACAATTTCCAACAAGAAAACTCAGCTTTCAAATACATGTTTACTGTTTAGCTCCTGTTTGAGCCCCATTTTTGGCTAATAATGCATTTTGGAATAATAGATTGATGGAGAATGTGTGGTTAAAAAATAAGAAAAAGTTTTGGGTTTGCATGTAATATTATTTATTGAAAAATGTTTGGTTGAAAAGAAAAGAGAAAAAAATATATTTTGAAAATAATAGGAATCAAACAAGGGCTTAGCAAGGTAGATTGGACAGTATTAAGTTAGGAAAATAAGCTAAAATCTTATGATACAGTCCAATCATGTCTCCTACTGCATAGCAAAATGCACTAAAAGGACCGCAGATGGAAAAGTTCACAGAAAAAATAATTATAGTGCAAAAGAGAACATATTCTTCAATTCCGGAACATAATAAAATTGATTCGATCAACTAATCCTCCATCACAAATACACATTAGAATTTACTATAACATAAACACAGCAAGAGCACCAATATCCAAGAAAAATGGAAAAATGACATACCTAACAGCCAGAGGTGAAAAAAATCCCGGCTTCCTTTCATTGGAGGCAATAAAAAGAGTTCGTCCAGGGGGAACCCATTTTTTGATTCTACAAAGAATGAACTCGGGCCGTGTATCCCTGTCTAGATGAGGATGTAAGCTCCGACCAACCCCAAATCTGTCCTTCCTAGTTTTCAATTTATCACCTCGACGAACATGGATAGCATCATAATCACCAAGAAGCGACTTGATCTGTAGAAATGAATTCTCATAACTGATTGCTTAGCAGAAAAGAACACATTTCACAGGAATTACATCTTTACGAAAAATAATTAGATGATAAAGCAAACATATGCAATAGAACCATGAAGCTGAATGATGTCCAGGAACTCATTCCTTTAATTCTTTTCCTCAGGCGTTTAATTATCTTCGTCGAAGTTATGGTTGATAAAACTTTTTCTCACACTTGTTTTCCTGTTTCCTTATATTTCCTCTCTTTTATCCCCTGTTCAAGAGGCTTCGAATATTGGTCTTTCCTCACTATATGTCTCACCAGCTTAAAGTTGCCCTTTCATTTCTTCTTCATCTAAATTTTGCGCTTTATTGAAGTGTTTGTGCCCCCCAAAAAAAAAAAAAAAAAAGAGTAAAGTTAAACTCAATGGTCACTGACAGACAGATACTTAACCTTTTCTGCTGCATCTCGTAGCTTCTTTGTAGCCATTGAAGGAAGAAATGAATAAGGCAACATGATAGAACTACGGTTGTTTCGATCCTTGCACTCCATGAACCTGGATGTTTATCATGATTAATACCTACACAAAAGCTATCAAGATTCAAAACTTAGCCCATGTTTGAGCCACATTATAGGAAGAAAAATGTATTGTTCATGTCAAATCAATGGGAAATGTGTGGTTAAAAAATAAGGAAAAGTTTTAGATTTACGTGTAATATTATTTTATTAAAGAATATATGGTTGAAATGATGTCAAATCGTTGTTGAAGAATGTATTTTTTTGAAAATGATGTGGCTCAAACAAGCCCTTAAATTGATTATACACTTCATAGAAACTTCAATATTGAAATGTATAACCAGGCAAAATAATTACAAATTATGTCACTGAAATGTAAACAAAATTTTAGCATCATAAAAAAGATAATACCTCAGCACCCAAAAATGAAGTTAATTGGTCAAATCACATTTTCAGATTAATACGCCAGAAGCTTCTATACTATAAATATGCACAATCTAAATCTTCTAAACTAGTTTTAACTACAGGGTTGACCGGGGGAAGTTTGGGGAGGAGGCAGAAATAGAAGATAAAGAAGTAGAGAAACCATAACTTAGAGATAGTACACTTGCCATGATAGAGGGCTCGCAGTTCGATTTATGAGCAAAATATTGGAGTACAAACTCTTCTCTTTGAGATCATCCCGGCTGACCCCTTGTATGTGTGCTGCCCCTCTGGATCCCAATTTCATGCTGGTTGAAAGGACGTGATGCCACTGCTTTGAATTATCCAAAATTACTGGTACCGTGTTGGATATTAGGTCCAGATCATACAAAGAATCCATAGTGCATGAGTTAGCTGCCCACCTAACAAGCAGCGTTCAACATTCACAAAGGGGAGTAAGCAACAATGGTTTGCAGCTATATTCAACTAAGCACTAGATGAAAACTGAAATGACGAGTAGAAACCATGAGACATAAATCTTCCTTTTTGACTTCCTAATTATTAGGGTTGTAACCAAAAAGCTCAATTTTCAAAAAGACTATACATGTCCTAGATCGCTTTCATTTGGCGGCATGGTATTATTAAATTCCATAAATAATATTCATGTCTGTAGTTTTGAAGTTTGCTATGTAACAAGGTAAACATCAAACTTGCATGCCTATCTTCTTTTCCACATGATGGATCCAAAAATGCAAAAGCAAGATTCTAATACATAATTTCATAACACCAGGTACTTTCATGTCAACCAACGATTTTGTTATGAATTATTTTACGCCATGAAGACAATAAACTCTCTGTAGTGAGCAACCAAGTGAATACTGACCTTTCCTCTGAAATCATATTTTCAGATGAATGAAGAATCCCCTTCTTATTGTGTATTGGATTTATGCACATCCTAGAAGGCATGACAAAAGTCCTATAACCAAGAGGAGAAAGTGTAAGGATGATTTTATGTTTAAAAAAACATAAAGAACATGTTGAGACTGCAAAAGGGGACATTAAGACAATTAGGCAACATATGACTCGAGTAAATAATAATGCTAAAGGGCATTAATGATACAAGTGATGGCTTATGATCTTAAGGTGTATCTGTAAGAACTTTTATCCTGCTCCAAGAACAGATCTCATTAACTGAATTGCCGGAAAAAAGTAACCTCTACAAGATTATTATTAATCAGTAGCTCAAGATGAATTACATAACAAATATTGCAATTTTTTTTTTCATTTTTTTTCATTTTTTTTTTTTTGGGGTGCGACCTGTTTCATAGATTATAAGTTATCCTTCGAAAAATTGAATCTGTGTACAGATTCTTTACATTAAATGGAGTAGCAGAAGAGCTAAAGTCACTACAATGCAAGAAAATTTACCTAAAAAATCAACAACTTATACCATACGAACAAACACTTTCCAAATTTTGTATGGGCGTTACTAAGAGTTGATTCAAGTATAAATCAAGTTGTTCAAAAGATTCTCATTACCTCAACAATCTAAAAGTAAATACGTTACTTATAAAAAATGAAGATAAACATTCATTCATTTACCAACTACCAGAAGAAATCACCATTTCTAATCCGAAACCACATAGAGATAGACTTCTTGTGAATGATTATTACGTTAAAAAAAATAATGAGCAAGTTGAGACTGCAAAAGGGGAAACCAAAACAATTATGAAGCATAAAACTCAAGGGCATTTATGAGACATGTGATGGTTTATGATCTTAAGGTGTATCCGTATGCACTTTCATATTGCTCTAGGAACAGATCTCATTACCGAATTGCTCAGAAAAAGTAACCAGTACAAGATTCATTTTTTCTTTAATGTGTGTAACCAGTTTCCTAAATTATAAGTGATCCTTCGGAAAATTCAATCTGAAATGTAGATTCTTTTCATTGAATTAGCAGAAGATCTATTGCATCACTACTATGAGAAAAAATATTCCTTCATTCAACAGATTTGTAGTTGAATCTACATAACTTGATCAGCAATCTTTGCCCTTCTCTTTTGCATTTCCCACTGCCTGCATTCTTCTTCGTGTCCATCCATATTGCAAAACATGTACACGCCAGCTGTAAATTTTGAATCTAAAAACCACCTTCTAAAAACAAACAAGTTATATTATACAAACTAACAATTTCCAAATTTTGTATGGACATCACTACGTGTTGATTCAATTATCAATCTAGCTGTTCAAAAGATTCTCATTACCTCAACAATCCAGACGTATAAACATTGTATCACAGGATAAAAATCTCAAACGAGCAATCCAATCCATCTAACGCTCAAACAAAACAGTTAAAATTCCAAGATTGGTGCTCTCAGATTAGCTATCATTGCGTGGTAAATCAGATTTTCCAAAAGAAAAAAGTAGGAAAAAAATCACGATCCAAAATTTAATCCATAGAAAGATTCAAGATTTAAAATATCTACCTCTGAAGAAACAAAGCCTCTTCAAGGGCACACCTAAGGCTGGACTCTTGGTGGCCCAGACCCTCGCAGGACTCACAGTGTTTTCCAGGGCAGTCAATTTTGTTCCCCCAGTATAAGTATTTCTCGTGCCCAATTCGATGATTCTTTGGGTTCTTTACCAAGTTCTTTAGGCTTCTTGGAGAGGAAAAAGAGAATCCAATTGTGGAAACTACTGACGAAGCAAGGTACAATACCGCAATGCAAGCGACGGAGGCTAAGAGTATAAGTATTGGAGATCTGGGTTTTGTTGATTTTGCCCTGTGGATCTTTTGGATCGCCATCGAATCTCTCTCGCTCAGTTTTGCAGAAGAGTGGAACAAAAGAATATCAAAATACCTGCATTTGATTTCTTGAGGGATTTTTAAAAATGCTTAATTTTTCGGGTAAGATTGAGAATACGTTGTATTTAAATTTTTATTATAGAAAAGTACCACATATTTCGTGTTTCTTTGATAAATATTTCTGAAAAGTAATTTTTTGCACCTACATTATAGCCCCGTTTGATAAACATTAATGTAAAAATGAGAATGAAAAATATAATTATTACGGATTCCACAGAAGAGATAGAAAGTCAAATATAGTGACTTGATGTGATGAATAACGATCATATTTTTCATTTTAATGAGCAAATAATGGAAAACAAACGGGGGCTATAATTCAGATTCATCTTTAGCCACAACTGCAATCTAAAACTAATAAAAAAATCCAGTTTCAAATCAAAATTTGATGTAGAATTAACAAGGTGAATAACATGAAATATGAACGTGTTGCGGTGTATGACAAACTAAAAATAATTATTTTAGGTAAAAAATAGAAATGTGTTGCTAGTAAATAGAATTTTTTCTTTGAAATATTTATTAAATAATTTGTGGTCACAATAATCACTCTTCTCAGAAAACGAAAAATTTTGGATTATAAAATTAGACCAAACTTACATCATCTCTAAGGCAATTCATGGATTGTTACATTGAGAATTTTGATTTAATTCTATTGCAGCTTCGTAAATATATAAACTCAAGCTCTGATACATTGTACAAATGACTATCCAAGTGTCCTTATTTTCTTAAATCAAAAATAAATTCATGTTTAAACCTAGATTGAATCTGTAAATTTGGAATGAAAATATTAATTTTGTTGAATCACCCTACTTAACAAAACTTGAAAATTTACACGCAATTATTTCAGAGCATTGCCAATGTATAACTGTACATTGTTGTGAATATAGCAAGCAAAATATGGGATATATAAAAGAACATCTCCAATTGGGTTATGGATTACAATAATTGTGGGGCCCAGCCGCCCATGTACATGAGATGATGTAGAGAAAGAGGTATAATCGGAGTTGACAACCTCCTCATATGAGGCCCACAATTTTTATTCATCGTGGACTTCCTTTCATACGTGATTGTCAATTCCAATTGTACATGTAGCAAAATCCAATTGATATAACGTCTCAAGAAAATAAATTATAAAAAATTAAGTGGAGGATCATCCTCTTTTTTCTTGCCATGTATGCATTTTTTTTTATGATGTGTGTGACGAAATCATTGATAACAGTACTATTGATAAGTGTATTTTATATACTTATTTAGGCCATTAAAATTGAGTATTTGTTAAAAAATTTGATGGAATATGACTTAATCCTATTTATATATTGTGTGTAGGTTACAATCAATGGAAGATACGAGAATAAAGAAAATAAGCAGGAAAAACGACTCAATTACATCAAGGCAAAGTTTGGGGACTAGAATGCAATAATCCAAAAGTTGAATTTGATCAAAGAAGGATGAGTTGAGAACACCAAGAGTCAATTGGAGTTGAAGAGAAGCTAATGGGACAAGAAATTTTGAAAAATGACCAAACACTTCAGAAAGTTTAGGGACCAAATTGCAAATTGGCCCCCTAAAATAGTTGAACTGTGCGTACGCATAGACTTGTAGGTCGTGCATACGCACGATTGGAAAATTGAACTTCCAAAGCTAAATTAATGATACTATGCGTACGCACCAAAATGTACTATGCGTATGCCTGGTTCAATTTCGACAAAAAAATTCTGTTTCCTTATTTTGTTTTGGAAAGTTTTGGTTTACAATTCTTTGCACAATTTTTATACCAAAAGTCGACAAAAACACGGGGAACCTAATTTTTATCATATTGGAAACCGACAAAGAGGAAAACAGAGCGGGATATACATTGAAGAACAAGACTACATCACTTGGATTCGGAATTGAAGGCATAAAGTGAAGGATTTCAGATTCTTTTCATACTTTAATGATTCAGGTGATGTCGTTCCTTTATTTTTCCTGTTTTTCATACATTAAATATGCTAGGTTGACATCTTTGTATTGGATGGATGACAAAATTGATTGACTCCTAATTTTTAATTCAAGACCTTATGTTTTTATCTTAATTCTTGCGTTGTGATTTCTTTAATATGCATATCCAGATTGTTTTAATGTTTGCGCACTATTAGGACAATAAGTTGCTTATTCGTAGTGTTAGAAAACTCACGGTAGGTAGAACACTGTTATTGGAACGCATGGACAATGAATGTTAGGAATAATATTTGTGACGTGTTCGATCATGTGTGATAATTCTATACATCAATGCGTATTTGCCATATGAATTCGGACTAGGATCGTTTCGTGGTAATCATAGATTTATTATATCTTGAGAAAGAATAATAAATAAATGTGAAATTATCGATCGTCACAATTGCATGAGTTGAGATAATTGTCATAGGTCGAGAATTAGAACTAAAAGAGTGATCAGTGGCGTCAGAAATCTAATACATTCACTCATCTGAATTTTAAAACAAATTCTCATTAATTTTGCAATTTTTAGTTATAGAACTTAATTAGCTATTCAAACAAATATCAACTTTTAGTTAATCACACAAATTTAATTATATCGAATACACTGGAATTAGACCTTATTCTCTGTGGGACGATAACTCTTTCATCACAATTATTACTTGTACAACGAACTCGTACGCTTGCGAAATTTTGATGAACAAGTTTTTGGCGCCGTTGCCGGGGAGTAACGGTGTTAATTTTAGTTATTAGATATTTTAAATTCGTTTATTTTTATTCTTATTTCATTTTTAGTAGTTGCTTTTAGGTTACCATTATACCGCTTAGTTCTTTTGTGTCTCGACACTTTTTAAACGACATTAGTTTATGCAAAATCCTGAGAAACCAGATCTCTTCCCAATAGATCGCGAAATAGAAAGAACATTTAGAAATCGTAGACGAGTTCAACGTCAAGCAAGGAGAATGACCGATAACTAAAATCAACCACAACATCAGGTCCAGCTTCACGAGCAAATACCACAACCAAATCAACCGAGAAGCTATCCACAACGAAGCCCCTGTCTTAGTTGGAGATTACGTCAATCCAATCCCTGCACCAGTGCAACCAGCTGTAGTATATCCTCCCCTTGGACAACCTAATTTCCACTTTAGACCAGATGTCATCAATGTGTTCCAAAATCACCAAGACATCAAGTTCTTTGGAAAAGCCACAGAGAATCATCATGAACATATTTCGGCATTTCTTATGCTGTGTGAGGTAATCAGTCACGAAGGAATATCAACAGATGCATTTCGAATGAGATTATTCCCTCATACCTTGAAGGACACTGTAAGGGAATGGTTTCTTTGTTTACCACTTGGGAACATTCAATGGTTCAAAAATTTACGATGAAATTTTTTCCACCTTCTTGAGTTCATCGAGTCAAGAATGAAGTCCATACTTTCAAGTAGAAAGAGCTCGAAAGCTATCCAGAGACATGGGAGAGATTCAAGATTTTTTTCAAGAAATGCCCCAGCCTTGACATCCCTAAAAAGGCTCGGCAATATCTATTTTACTACGGTCTAAAACAAGAATTCAGAAATATGATAGATGCTTCTGCAGGAGGATCGGTGATGAAACTTGATGTGGACGAGGCATATGACTTGTATGAAAGGATAGTTGAGAACCAATCGATGTGGCCAACCGATAGGGAAACTCCAAGGAAGACAGCAGGACTGCATAATTAGATGCAGTAACAGCGCTGGCTGCACAAATGGAAGTTCTTACAATGAAAATGGATAATCTATCTCGGTCAGTTAATATGGTACATCAATCTCCATCGGTCTGTGAAGGTTGCGGAGCTGATCATAATACTACGCACTGCCCTCTGGCGTCTATATATGTTAACCAGTCTGAAGAAGTAAACTATGTGCAGAACTTTCAGAGATAGCAAAATAGTCCCTTCTCCAACACATTTAATCCAGGTTGGAGAAATCATCCAAACTTTTCGTGGTCAAGCAATCAGGGAAAAGGACAAGGAGGTAACAATCAGAATAAACCACTGGGGTTCCAAAAGCAGCAACAACAGCAAGGAAAGAAACCATCTTTAGAAGATTTGCTAGCTCAATACATTACTAAAATTGAGACCAACTTTCAAAATCAATAGGCCTCAATCAAGAACTTGGAACAACAGGTGGGACAAATTGCAGCTGCATTATCAGGTAGAGCTCAAGGGACGTTACCTAACAACACCGAGACAAACACTAAGGAGCAGGTCAAAGCCATAACTACACCGAGTGGAATCCAACTACGAGAAATACATGTAAAGCGGCCAGCAACTATCACAGAAAAGACACCTACAACGGGTGAAGAGCAAGTTGATGAATTAGACAAAACAATAAAAGAAAATCAAATCGAGTCATCGGGTAGTCCACGAGTTAAGACAAGCACTCCTGTCTAAGCATATGTGCCTCCAATATCATTTCCACAGAGACTGCAAAAACACAAACTAGATAAGCAGTTTCTGAAATTTTTGGATGTATTTAAGAAGCTACACATTAACATACCGTTCGCTGAAGCCCTAGCTCAAATGCCCAACTATGCCAAGTTTATGAAAGACATCTTATCAAACAAGAGGAAGTTAGAAGACAATGAAATGGTCATGCTTACTGAAGAGTGCAGCGCAATTCTCCAACACAAATTACCACCGAAACTAAAAGACCCAGGGAGTTTTACTATTCCTTGTAATATTGGTAATTTGTAAATAGATAAGGTATTATGTGATTTAGGAGCTAGCATCAATTTAATGCCCTTATCTCTTTTCAAGAAACTAGGGTTGGGGGAAGCAAAAGCGACTACAATTTCACTGCAGTTAGCCGATAGGTCAATCAAGCACCCGCGAGATATTTGTGAAGATATTTTGGTCAATGTCGATAAGTTTATCTTCCCAGTGGACTTCATTATTCTGGATATGGAAGAAGATTGAGATGTCCCCCTCATATTGGGTCGCCCATTTTTGGCTACGGGAAGGGCTCTGATAGATGTGTAAAAGGGTCAGTTAATATTGAGGTTAGATGAAGAGGAACTGACAATCAACGTGTTTAGAGCCTTCAAATTTCAGAATGAACCAGATTCTTCCATGCAGATTGACATAATAAGGGAAGCAGTGTCATAGGCATTTAAACTTGATCACCCTCAAGATCCGCTTGAGGCTTGCTTAGTACATTCTTAGGAATTGCCATCGAAAAAAAAGGAAGCAGAAGAGTGTGCACGTTATTTGGCAGCCATACCACCAATTTTCAAGCAGCCATGTTTGGAGCTCGGCGAAAGGCCCACAAAACCTTTACCATCTATACAGCAAGCTCCAACTCTTGAACTCAAACAGTTGCCCATTCATCTACGCTACGCGTATCTGGGGGAAAAGAATTTGCTCCTAGTAATTATCTCGAACAATCTTACAGAATCAGAGGAAGATCAGCTGCTAAGAGTACTTCGAGAGCACAAGATAGCATTAGGATGGACGATATCAAACATAAAAGGAAGCAGCCCTTCGCTTTGCATGCACAAGATATTGATGGAAGATGATTACAAAGCTTCAGTTGAGCATCAACGCAGATTAAACCCGAATATGCAGGAAGTGGTAAGAAAAGAAGTATTAAAGCTTTTGGATGCAGGGATAATCTATCCCATATCAGACAGCCATTGGGTCAGTCCAGTACAAGTAGTGCCGAAAAAAGGAGGAATCACGGTAGTCCCAAATGAAAATAACGAGCTCATCCCTACACGGACAGTCACTGGTTGGAGAGTCTGCATTGATTATTACAATCTCAACAACGCCACTAGAAAAGATCACTTTTCCCTCCCTTTCATCGACCAGATGTTGGAGAGACTCGCTGGACATGCCTACTACTGTTTCTTAGATGGTTATTCGGGGTACAATCAGATTCCTATAGCACCTAATAATCAAGAGAAGACAACCTTTACATGCTCTTATGACACTTTTGCTTATAGGAGGATGCCCTTCGACCTTTGCAATGCTCCAGCCACCTTTCAGCGCTGTATGATGTCAATTTTCTCAGACATTGTGGGATATATTATTGATGTGTTTATGGATGATTTCTCAGTGTTTGGAAAATCATTTAAGGAGTGCCTTGAACACTTGGAAAAAGTGCTGCAGAGATGTGAAGACACAAACCTTGTATTAAATTGGAAAAAAATGTCATTTCATGGTTCAGGAAGGGATTGTGTTAGGGCATTTGATTTCAGCACGGGGTATTGAGGTTGATAGAGTTAAGATATAAGTCATCGAAAAACTACCACCGCCGATAACAGTTAAGGGAGTTAGAAGTTTCTTGGGTCACGCTTAGTTCTACCGTCGTTTCATCAAAGATTTTTCCAAAATCTCGAAGCCATTATGCAATCTACTGGAAAAAGGGGCCCCATTTCACTTTTCTGAGGAGTGCTTAACAGCTTTCAACATCTTAAAAGAAAAATTGGTTTCTGCTCCAGTATTGGCTTCCCTAGATTGGAATTATCCTTTCGAACTTATGTGTGATGCCAGTGATCACGCAGTGGGGATGGTGTTGGGTCAACGAAAGGAAAAGAGTTCTCATGTTATTCACTATGCCAGTAAGACTTTGGATGAAGCTCAAATGAATTATGCGACTACAGAGAAAGAGCTTTTGGCAGTAGTGTTCGCCATTGACAAATTTAGATTATACTTGATTGGGTCAAAAGTGATAGTCTATACGGATCATTCAGCCTTAAAATATCTACTAAGCAAGAAGGATGCAAAGTCGAGGCTTATTCGATGGATACTCTTATTGCAAAAGTTTGATTTGGAGATCAGAGATAAAAAGGGGAGTGAGAATGTTGTGGCAGATCACCTTTCTCGCCTCGAATCGCGTGAGTCAAACCCTACAGTGGAGATCAATGAAGTTTTTCCTAATGAAATGCTTTTTCAAATTATCACTACACCATGGTACGCCGATTATGTCAATTATTTGGTCCGCTTGATCATCCCACTAGATTACTCCAGTCACCAAAAGAAGAAATTCTTCAGTGACCTAAAACACTACTTTTGGGATGATCCAATTCTTTATAGAAGGGGTCCAGATCAAATCATACGCCGTTGTGTACCAGAGGTAGAGCAACATCAAGTGTTAGAGTCATATCACTCTGCACCATATGGGGGCCACTTCGCAGCAACCAAGACAGCAGCAAAGGTACTACAATCGGGTTTCTATTGGCCTATGTTGTTCAAGGACGTACATTATATGGTGAAACATTGTGACAAGTGTTAAAGGACTGGAAATATCTCAAGAAAGAACGAGATGCCTTTAAACAACATTTTGAAAGTTGAAATTTTCGACGTTTGGGGCATTGATTTCATGGGACCATTCCCTCCCTCCTACGGTCAACAATACATACTAGTGGCAGTGAACTACGTGTCTAAGTGGGTTGAAGCTGTAGCTTTGCCAACTAACGACGGGCGAGTGGTAACTCAATTCATGAAGAAGAACATTTTCACTCGATACAGCACTACAAGGGCAATCATTAGTGATTGTGGAAAGCATTTCTATAATCGATTATTTGCATCGTTGTTGGCCAAATATGGAGTAAAACACCGTGTCTCAACTCCGTACCATCCTCAAACTAGCGGGCAAGTGAAAATCTCCAATAGGGAGTTAAAGAAGATTCTCGAAGCTACAGTCAATGCTTCCCGCAAGGACTGTGCTAAGAAACTAGACGATATACTTTGGGCTTATTGAACAGCGTTGAAGACTCCAATTGGCGTGTCTCCATATCGACTGGTGTTTGGAAACGCCTGTCATCACCCGTTGAGTTAGAGCATAAGGCATATTGGGCAACTCATTTGTTCAATTTCAATATGAGGGCGGCAGGAGAAAATAGGGTTTTACAACTCCATGAGCTAGAGGAATTTCGTTTGGATTCATATGAGAATGCAAAAATTTACAAGGAGAAAACCAAGAGATGGCATGACAGACATATAAGAGAGAAGGATTTTGAAGTAGGCCAGCAAGTATTGATGTTCAATTCACGTCTCAAACTCTTTCCTGGAAAGCTAAAATCTAGGTGGTCAGGTCCTTTCACAGTAGTAGCTGTGCTTCCACATGGTGCTGTAGAAGTAGTATCTCAGGATGAACAGAGAAGATTTAAAGTGAATGGACAACGGTTGAACGCCTATTGGGGAGGTCACTACTCCAATGAGAAGACGACCGTACCTCTTAATATTGCAGAGTAGCTTGAGCAACAAAGTCGAGCTATAGACTATAAAAATAACGCTTATTGGGAGGCAACCCAATTCTCTCCTCTTTTATTTATTCCGCTTTGTTGCATTAGATTAGGATTTTTTTATATGTTTCTTTATTGTTTGGGTGTGTTCGATAGATTAGGTGTCATCCATTCATTGCTTAGTTGTTGAGTCAATGCACAAGTCACACAATTTCATATTTGTTTTACACAAGTTTAGGGGAGTTCAATCATTCCAGACATGCAATTGGAGGGCACCACGAATATCTAGATAAAAAAATGAGATGTTACAGTCATCGAGGCTGAAACGTGTACTTTTGCATACAAGAATGACTTACTTATAATCTATTGATTCCCGCATCAATTGCACATTTTTCGATCATAGTGGTAAATGTATTAGTTTGGGAGTGGAACACGAGTGGTCGGGTTCAGTTGAAACCAAAACAAACCTTTCAAGATTGGCGTTGAACTTCTGTGTCATAATCGTTGTGCATACTTCTAAACTGTATTATGTAAAGAATTCAGTCAGGGGTGGGTATGAAGAGTCAGTTATTAAAAAAAAATAGTTAACCATGTGTACGCACGATTGGTAGATTGGCCGCCCGAGGCCAAACCTCTTTGGCTGTGCGTACGCACGAGCCAAGCCATGCGTACGAACAGCCTGGTCGGGTGAGGGTTTAAATCCCTCACCCACACACATAGTCCCTACAAATCCACTCTTCACCCACACACGAGCATACCTCTATTTCTCCACAAACCAGCGCATCGTCTCCCTAATTTCTTCATCCCTTCACTTGGGCATTACACATTGGTCACATTAGAGTACCTTGTACATCAACATCATCCACTCAAACACCCCCAATTATCAAGAACTCGAAGGTAATATACTTCACTTTGAACACTCGCGGGTTGCAATTTTTTTTCCAATTTTCGTGCATTTTGATGAATTTTTATTATTATTGTGGAGGTTGGGCTTAGGTAGATGGTGGATTTTGTTCAATTTGATGTTAACATAGGTAGATTCATAACAACATAGGCATATGGACATTCTTGCTACAACATTACCCACAAAGTGTTTGTTTAATTGTCCCAAAGACTCATTGGTTTACATTTTAGCTTGAATTGTTGCACAACACTTGGGCTTTCCTCAATTTAACGACACCTTATACTTGCTTGCATCCACTCTATTGTATAACTTGAAATTGGAGGGAAACTACACGTTGTACTTACCACTCCTTCCACCGCCCTTCCGTGTTCTTCCCCACACATAGCACTACACTTTGCTCTTCGTTTGGTACTTATGGTATTCTCTTGATAACAATTACCCCGTTCATCTATCTCATTTGCTTATTTTGTGCCTTTTGCAAGAATGCCTCCCAAACGCACACACGACGCTCCATCCACTTCAAAGGGGAAAGGCAAAGACTCTTCTTTGTCCAACCTGGGCCGCGATGAAGGCGGCGTGCGAAGATTCCTAAGCCCAAAGCATAAGCTTCGATTTGAGCAAGTAGTCACCAAATGGACTGTTTTACCAGAGCGGGAAGTGGTTTTGGAAGATTTCCCGGGGTTTGAAATTGATACATTAATCCATCGTACAGGCTGGGAAAAGGTGATAGTTAAACCATTTGCTATTTATCCTACACTTGTTCAAGAGTTCTACACAAATTTCAACTTCTCCATCTACGAGCATGGGACCGATCACAGCACCGAACCTGGGTGCGGGATAAATGGTTTATGTTCACACCTGAGGTCATTGATGATATCTTGAATTGAATCGAGAAGGAATCATCCCGATACCACTAGAGCAAAATTGGCCAGAGTTTTCATAGGTTTTATATGGAAGAGCAGATGCCTAGCCACTCCATTGATCGGATTTTTTATACAGTAATTTAACTGAGTCCCTCATGGTTCTGATGATGTTTGTTTGCCACAATGTTGATCCCTCCAAGCATCGTTACAAGTTCGATCACACTAAAGCTGCTTTGCTCTACCATCTAGCTAGAGGGCTCAAATTTGACCTGGGCACTCACATCTATAATCTGATTTGTGCTCGTGCTGCTGAAGTAGACCCACGAAACACACTTATATTTTCAAGCCTTATCTGTGGAATATACAGGGCTTACGGAGTGTAGCTCCTACCAGCTGAGCAGGCAATACGTCCTGCTGCCCCAATCAACATTCTCTCCACCCAAAACTCTTGGAGAAAAGTCAATCAGTACAAACAAGGACGACAAGATAACCAGGACGAGGCAGGCCATGAGGATGACGTTGACATCCACCCGGACCCGCAACATGAGCCACTAGCTGATACCCCCGTACTGCGACAGATGTGTGCGACGATGATCGGGTTGAGTAGGGATGTTCAACAGTTGCAGCAATCATTTACCACCCTAGATTTACGGGTACAAGATATGCAAACTGATATTGGGATTGTACGAGCCAACGCGAGCAGCACTCAAGAAGATGTCTCTGATTTACGTCGAAGTACTAATAGGCTAATTGATAGGTTGGACCGTTATACTGGAATGATGGATGGCATGCAATTTTGGGCTGATCAGACATACGACATGGTCCGTAATATGCAAATCGAGATGGGCCAGCAATCTACTTTGATGAAGGAGACTATTTCCCGTCTACCTCCACCGCCACCTTCCGATTGACCATGGGAGTTCTCAGTTCCTTTCTCATCCTTCTTTTTGCATTTTATTCCTTATTGTGGTACATTGAGGAAAATGCATCGATTAAGTTTGGGGGTGATTTAATCTTTTATCTTCACGTTTACTTCCTTTCGCATGATTTCGCATGATTGGTATGTTTTATCTTAAATAATAATAATAATAATAATAAATAAATAACTGTTGTGTGTTGTTTTTAACTTTTGTGTGCTTGTGTGGGTTGGATGGCCTTGCTGAAAATGATGCATTTATTGGAACTGTGTAATTAACTAAGAACTGTGGAAGAATTATACGTTGAGTTAATTGACACTTGTTGATGTGAAACTTGATCTTTATTGAGCATGATATTCATGTTCTGCATTATGAGTTGATGACTTGGTTTGTATAAGGAGAAAGTAAAACATAGTTGATTCAAACCCAAACCAACACAAATAAATAAGATCATAAAACCTCTTTTAGGAGAATTTGGAAATGATTAAACTAGTATAGAGAAACATTGAGATACGTAGGGATTCCATGTGTGCAATGATTGTGTGGATTATCTAAAGCCAATACGACAAATTGAGACGAAAACCTCGAGTTAGGGGTCGATTTTGAGAATAGGTGTTTAATAAGGGGCATTGCACTAATCTTAGCAATTAAAAGAAGTAAAAAGAACTTCTCTTCGGAGCCTTTTTGAATCGAGCAATTAAGCTTGCAAGGGTCCTTAAAACCTGATACCCTATGGTCATCTGACTTGGGAGTCACTGACTGAAAACTTGCTATAGGGGTCAGTTAGTCGTTTAATGGAGAGAAATATATATATATATATATTTGGGAATGAGCAGGTGCATGAAACAGAAAACGCACCAAGTGCCAAGATTAAGCCTCGAACAACTATTCTAGGGACTTGTACCTTTGACAATGGGTCATGAGCTCAATTGAGTCTTAGAAGCTGAAATAATAAAAAATATGGGAGAATCCTTATGAATCGAGATGGGAATCTATATTAGTTACGATTTATCTAAATGAGAGAGGGTAAGGATTAGAATTAGCTAAAAATCAACCTTAGCGCATACCTCGGGAAAAGTGAGTAAAAATCATAAGTTTGGGGGTATGTATCTTACGAGTGAGGAAAGGAAATAATTGACTACGGCAAGTTGGGAATCAAACCAGTTATTAGCGTTATGATGTTTACATGAATATTCACACACACACTTTAAGTTTCACATTGATTAAGGGAAAATTAATTTCAAATGTATAATTTGGACACTTTTCAAAGTAATGACACAATTATCCAATCCTGAGACTAACAGCATACCATCTAACCAAAGTTTAATTAGACCGGGCTATAAATTGTTTGAGGGCAAACAAATGTTCAAGTTTGGAAGTGTTTGATAAGTGTATTTTATACACTTATTTAGGCCATTAAAATTGAGTATTTGTTAAAGAATTTGATGGAATATGGCTTAATCCTATTTATATATTGTGTGTAGGTTACAATCAATGGAAAATACGAGAATAAAGAAAGTAAGCAGGAAAAACAACTCAATTACATCAAGGTAAAGTTTGGGGACTAGAATGCAATAATCTAAAAGTTGAATTTGATCAAATAACGATGAGTTGAGAACACCAATAGTCAATTGGAGTTGAAGAGAAGCTAATGGGACAAAAAAAATTTGGAAAATGACCAAAACACACACTTCAGAAAGTTTAGGGACCAAATTGCAAATTGGCCCCTAAAATAGTTGAGCTGTGCGTACGCATAGGCTTGCAGGTCGTGTGTACGCACGATTGAAAAATTGAACTTTCGAAACTAAATTGATGATACTATGCGTATGCATGGTTTAATTCCGACAAAAAAATCTGTTTCCTTATTTTGTTTTGGAAAGTTTTGGTTTATAATTCTTTGCACGATATTTATACCAAAAGTCGACAAAAATACGGGGAACCTAATTTTTATCATATTGGAAGCCGACAAAGAGGAAAACAGAGCGGGATATGCATTGAAGAACAAGACTTCATCACTTGGATCCGGAATTGAAGGCATAAAGTGGAGGATTTCATATTCTTTTCATACTTTAATGATTTGGGTGATGTCGTTCCTTTATTTTTCCTATTTTTCATACATTAATATGCTAGGCTAGACATCTTTGTATTGGATGGATGACAAAACTGATTGATTCCTAGTTTTTAATTCAAAACCTTATGTTTTTATCTTAATTCTTGTGTTGTGATTTCTTTAATATGCATATCTATATTGTTTTAATGTTTGCACACCATTAGGACAATAAGTTGCTTATTCATAGTGTTGGAAAACTCACGGTAGGTAGAACACTGTTATTGGAACGCATGGACAATGAATGTTAGGAATAATATTTGTGATGTGTGCGATCATGTGTGATAATCCTATACATCAATGCGTGTTTGCCCTATGAATTCGGACTAGGAATAAAATCGTTTCGTGGTAATCATAGGTTTATTATATCTTGGGAAAGAATAATAAATAAATGTGGAATTATTGATCGTTACAATTGAATGAGTTGAGATAATTATCATAGGTTGAGAATTAGAACCAAGAGTTGATCAGTGGCGTCGGAAATCCAATACATTCACTCATCTGAATTCTAAAACAAATTCTCATAAATTTTGCAAATTTTTAGTTATAGAACTTAATTAGCTATTCAAACAACCGTCAACGTTTAGTTAATCTCACGAATTTAATTATATCGAATACACTGGAATTAGACATTATTCCCTGTGGGACAATAACTCTTTCATCACAATTATTACTTGTACAACGAACCCGTACGCCTGCGGAATTTTAACGAACAACTATCAGTGAGAACGAAACACCTTCATTAGCAATTAATGACGACAAGATCATGGTTATGTTGTCCATTTCAAAGTACAGAAGAATGCAGCCAGTTTAAGGAGGAAACACAACTTTTAGAGTCGTCTAGACTTATATTGCGTATACAAGTGTGACATATTAATTAGATTCAATTGCTATTCAAGAACCTTAACAAAGAGTCGTCTAGAGGTGGCAACTTGGAGAGGATGTGCACTGTGTATTTTCTTGAGCAAGCCTTCTTACAATCTGCTGGTTTGCATCGTGTGCTGCTCTATTAACGGCAATAAATTTCTTGCCTTCGTACCTTCCCTCTCCAGCAAATTTTCCATCCACAAAAACTTGAATTTCACCAGTTTTTTTACTCCACATATCTTTTATGTGAACTTTCCAACCTTTGTTTTGGCATATTTCATATAGCATTGTTACTGGATGCATCTGGATCGATTCTGGAGTGATCATTGGCCGTAACAAATCCTTTGCTATCTGCCATCAGCACAAAATGCTACACAAACCTTAATCCAAGTTATTTCAAGATTCAAAAATATAGCAATTAATGAAGCATCCAGTTTAGCTTTACTGTCAATGGCGTAAAATCCCACTTTGGTCGTCGCCTAACTACGAGAAAAAAAATTCAATATCTAAGGAATTAAGCTACTCGTACCAAGAAGAAACCCTAAACCTCAATACCTGCAACGCGATTGCATGAAGGTTTTGTTGAGAATTAGAAATCCTAATTCTACCACCAAGAGCAATAAAATCACAAAAAAAATAAATTCTTCTCAACGTGACACTACGTCATCTTCTGCTGCTATAATAATTCAACATAATGAAAATCTTCTCTAACCCTTCTCTATTTTTAACGATGATACAAAATCCTAATGACGATTTCCTTATAAGACAAATTATGACAAAATCGACATTACAAGTCGACGTTTATCATATAACAACTAAATACTTGTCAAATTTGTACCTTGTTGGTTAAGTCCTTCGATCTGTTGGAGTCGATATATATTGCCCCGATGAAAGATTCGACAATGTCTGCAAGAGCTTTTGGCACATCAATTAGTCCCCATGAATGCAAAGGATATTTCACGACTGCTTCCTCAAATTCCTTAATCTGTAACACCAAAATTAGTTTTCAAATAATGTATAAATAATGTTAAAAAACAAATAAGAATAGATCCCAGTTACTTGTCCAGCAAGTATAGGTTTATTATGGCGTAGAAATTTGTGCAACTGGTGTTTCAAAGCCGCTCGTGCAAGCTTCTCTGTGTCAACATTGGCAGCTCGTAATCGGGTCAAATCGCCGGGTTGTAAATCCGGGTACAAAAGATAGTGTTCTTCAGCAACCATGAGATTGAGTACAGAATCACCAACGTATTCAAGCCTCTCGTACGATGATTCGCAATTTTCTACGTAAGAATGATGAGTAAAGGCTTGTACTAATAGATGTTGATCTTTGAATTCATACCCAGTAATATTTTTTATTTCTTCTGCCAAATCATCATCGTTTTCTAGTAGAAGATGTTTGAATAGATTTTCTTCACCTTCCATTACGATTAGATGAAGAACAGAATGTGAATGCATGAGTAGGGGGCACAATACAAAATAGGGTAAAATAGAAGACAGTTCAGAAAAGAGATCTGTCTTTTATTAATTATTATAGTTTATCTTGGTGGTTATATTAGCACTACAGTTTTTATTTGTTACACTTACACCACATTTTAATTACTGTCAAGCTCCCCAATCTTTGCTCGTCATAGCAATTATTTTCTTAATTTTTTTCGTTGAATTCTTATCTTCAACCTTCCATTAATTAGTATATCTTGTCCTTGACAATGATTCATGTCAAAATATTTTGTTTTCATGCTTTGAAATGAGAGAAAATTATTTTTTCGTACTTTTCTTTTCAAAATATGATGAAAAAAATAAGTTGTTTCAACGAACATTTTGGACATAAACTGCTATTAAAAACAAAATGTGTTAACTAATGGAAAGTTCGAGGATAAGAATGTCATGATAAATTGTTAGGAATATATATGATATAATGATTAAAGTTTGAGAACTTTTAAGTATAATCAAAATGTGGTGCAAGAAATAAAAATTGTGGTGAATATAATTATCCTTACGCCTTTTATGGATGAATCCTTGGTTGAAATTGAAATTATTTATTTTGACAAAAAAATAATAATAATAATAGTTAATTTTATTTTAAGTAATTCTTTTTGCTTTAAGTAAGGGGGGAAAAACGTATACGGGTATATAGATAAAAAGAATTACTCAAAGGTGAGTTTATATATGTATTTAGATTGAACCATATGCTTGGATGAATTCTAAAAGAAAACCATCACGAGTAAACTCCTTGTGAACCGCAAACTCTTAAAAGAGAAGATTTTAAGTGAAATGCAACCTTTACAATTAGAGTAATGCTATTAAGACATAACGAAGTTATATAATAATTTATATACAGATAAAATGTCAAAAAGAAAGTGAGGTTTTTATTTTTCATTTTTTCAATTGAAAAAACTCTGAGTTATATCTAAACAGATCATATATGTACAAATCATTATGTACATATAACAAACTTGTTGCAATTATTGTACCCAACTCGAGCACGGATGAATATCATAAGCAGGCATAAGAGATTCGGTAAGTAGATCTAAAACGGATTAAACCCGATTTGAGCAAAAAGTTTGTAATTCCATTGAACAAAGAATACCATATTTCCATGCAATTCACAATTAAAATCATTCATAATTATTCAGAAACTTGAGTGCATCAAAGACACAAAACTCACTTCGGCTCTAAGTTGTTTTCTGCCCTAAATACATTTTGCTATCTGCTCTCAACCGTACAATCTTCTTAATTTCCGAGGCTTAAGAAGTACAGCAATCTTCTATGGAATTAAGTTGTACTTCACGCGCTTCTTCAAAGCCACCTTGACAGGTAAAACAACAATTCGCTTCACACGATGGAGTCCAGGACTATGACTCGCATTTAACAACGAATGTACAGCTACAACATGTTTTCAGGCCTTATGAGCCGCCCGAGAAGAAACTCCGTGCAGAAGTCTGACGAACCCCAAGAAGCTGAGGCAACCATCAGAGTGTCTTATCCAGTCCTGTAGAACTACATGGATTGGTACAGATGGACTAAGTCCAAGTTCCTGTTCAAAATGTAGATGAATGAGTATTGTTCACCAACAATTTCATGAATCTATCTCCAAGAGAAACAATCTTCTGATATATTTTAAACTAACATTTCAATGTCTGCAAGATTTTTAATAAATTTGAGAGAGCTCTACTAAGATTTTGTAAATATCCCTGCCCTCCCATAATAGTTGTAATCAATAAAACTGACGAATTTACCTCAATGGGTCACCCAATGCCGTGTTAATATAAAGAAATTCTAATCCAGTGAAGGGTGTTAAATAGAAAGAAAAAAGAAACACGTCGTAGGGTAGCCAAATAACTGTTTATTAGGCTCTTATTCATGTCTCATTTCCATATAGCTTTAACAGCATCGCCATGGCTGTTATAGTGATGTTATACCCATGTGTATATCCACACACACACACACACACAGAGAGAGAGAGAGAGAGAGACCGAAGCCAGTTCTTCAATCATAATGGGCCGGTTACCATCCTTCTCAAAAAACTCGTAGGCACGGCATGCGTGTTGCTCCCAGCTTTCCATTCCTTCGAGCTGATGTACGCTTATTGCTGCTGCACAGAATTCTTCGAAGTCAAATTTTTTGTATTGAAGAGAACTCACCTACATTACACGTGAAAATGCATTAAGCAATTATCATCACTATTGTGGTAGTAAGACTAAGTAATGACACAGAACATTAATAGATCTAAACTAAGAATCAAAAATTTTAAGAAAGAAGTTACTGGAAGTTTTACCACATTGACATAATCTAGAACCCGTGAATCCTTCATCGCATCAGTGGAGTTCTTTGCCACTGCCTGCTGACAGCAATACATTCGATAAAAGCAATGTAGAAGATAAAAACAGCATAGCATCGAAGGCTTTTTCAGGGTTGGGGTAAGAAGAGAGAGGAAAAGAGCTGACCGTTTTCAAATTATGCAAGGATATAAATCCGCTTTTGTTAGGTGCTACTAATATGAACTGCTCTCGGAGATACGCTAGCTGCGGTATTGTCAATGTTTTTGCAAGAGCCTGTTTCAAAGCAGAGTAGTTTTTTTTTGTAGTCGGATTAATATTGAATGAAAATGAGTTTGGTTAGCAGAATAAGTTAAGCTCATCTAAGTATATAAGAATAATGAAACTGCGACATATTATCCTCGCTTTACATCATAATCATCATGTTTGTATAGTTGTACATTTGGCAATATTCGCAATAAGCTTCTCAGATTCACGTCGCAGCTTTAAGGTAATTTAAAAACGAATTTAGCATTGCAAGATACAGTTTAGTTCCCAAAAAAGAATTTTATGCTTAATTTCATTAAATGATACCATGTAACACATTAAATCAGCATTTAGTAGCTAAATAATTCATAATAGTGTTATTCATGGTTTTGGACTAGTACTATCAGCCAAATATACCTACCGCTAAGGCAGATCTTCTCAGAGACGAAGAACATATATAAGCTTTAACAAGCTTATATGTTAGCATATCCAGAGGTATCTTCACATCTTGGTGTCCAGCCAGCCATGGATGACCTATACAAGACAATTGAACATATGCATTAGAATATTATGAAACCACACTAAACAAGGCAGTTCCCATAGATTTTCTTGGGGAGATCAGGAAATGGGTCAGGAGCATATTTGCTAAGCTTAAAAAGTTCACTTATAAGTAATTTACTTCCAAGGAAATATGTAACTTTTAACAAAAGTAATTTTTTTATAGGTCAAAGTTGAAACTAAGTGACTTATTTTGACAGGAAATCAAAGATACTTTAAAAGAGCCAACATTTTTTTAAACTAAGAAAAGGAAAAATGTAGCATATCCAAACATGATGAAAAAGTCAAGAAAATATGCGCAGAATCTTTTTGAAGGTGTCTAGCGTCTAACTACTTACTGAGTGCCTGAGCTGCTGTTATTCTTCTACGGTAATCCTTGTTCAATAATTTCTTTACAAAATCTATTGAGTCAGAAGATAATGAAGGCCATGGGGCTTCATCAAAGCTCGGTTCAGCCTTTAGGACAGCTCGGAATATTCCAGACTCTGTCCGAGCCCAGAAGGGTCTGCTTCCACAAAGTAGTATATAAGCAATCACACCAATACTCCACATGTCGGCTTCTGTTCCATACGATCTATGCAAGACTTCAGGCGCCACATAGTAAGCACTTCCAACAATATCATTCAGCCTCTCATCTGCCAAAACATCTACCAGTCAAAATATAATCCTACCGAAATAGTGATACTAAGTGTGTTGAACTGTATGGAGCCTAATCATATATATTACATTTGTGACAGAAGAAGGGATTGAGGTTTAGTATGTAAGAAGCAGAAAACAGAAATATCTAGCAATATGCTTAACCTGGCTTTACATAATCAGAGAGCCCAAAGTCAATGGCCTTCAGAGGAGAGTGATCTTCTTTCGAAGAAAAGAGAAAATTCTGAAGCAAAATTTAGAAAAATGTGTCAACAGAAGGAAAAAAAAAACTATCAATGGAAGCAGATAAGAGAAAGGGCTAATTTTTTTGTACTCAAATGGTCATGGGAGCACGAAAAATCAGCTGGACTAGCTTTTCGACCCAGAAAAGAAAAATAGTTGTACAATATAAATGACACCCGATTACTAAGACCTAGATCGAGTATTGAAATTTCAGTAGCAATTGCAATTTATCATCCAGATTTAGGCCATACTACAAAGGTTGTCTCTACAAGGAAACATATTACTTCAATCAATTAATTTCAATTAGTGTTTTCTCAAAACAGGGGAAACTCCTACGAGGCAATTCAAGATGAGCCAGTCTCAAACTTTCTACATTGGTTTTTGAATACTCAGTCAGAAGGAGTGGTGAACAAAATAATGGTAGAATTCTTGTTTTCAACAAAATAAGAAAAGTAGGAAGCTAGTATACCTCTGGTTTTAGGTCACGGTGAACCACACCTTGAAGATGACAATAAGAAACCACACTTAAAATCTGTATCATGACAACTTTGGCATCTTCTTCTGAGTATTTGCCGCCCCTAAGTCAAAAGAGATTAATAATTAGCTGGGCAGCTTGGAAACACGAGAGAATTTTGTCAAACATGGGAACAAAAAAATTTTGAGCATACCTAGAAAGTATCCTATCCAATAATTCTCCTCCAGTGCATAATCTGAAAAGGAAAAAAAAAAGACGTTAGCATAAGAACTTCAAAATTCAATTAGTGATTAGAGTGTAAGTAGTATTTGTATAACACTTCAAAGTTACACTACTGCACTGTTCAAATCTTTGTTCATTTCATTTCCTTTGTGATAGGGGTTTGGGTGGGAGAGGGGGTTGGTAGAGAATGTGCGCAAGTTACTAGTTGAACACCTCCTTAACTTTCTAGTTTCAATCTTGCCAAACTTCTAATTAACAAATTCAAGACTTGGTCAACTTCAATATAGATTTACTTCAGATGACCAACCAAATTATGTATAGATTTTCAGCATGAACTGTACCAAGTAAAGAAGATAAGGATGACCTAAATATATCTTTACATCATTGACCAAGCAAGACAATAACTTTAGAAGTTGAGTACAATTAAATATCATGCATGGCCACCATACGCAAGACAGTGAAAACTGGGCTCCAAAGTCCAAATAATTAAAAGGCAAAAAGTTAAAACTTTGTTAAATCAAGATCAACTCACAACACAAAGTTTTCGTAAACAATGCAGGGTTGACAAAAGTTAAGGCAACTAATAAAATTGAATTACTCGTTATCTTCCGTCACCAATCTACTAGACGATTTAATATTCGTAATACTTTCTATTTTCATTGGCTCAAGGTCCCGTTCCAAGTCTTCCTCCTAAGTTCATATTTCCTCTAGTGATAAAATCTCCACATACATGATGGTTTGATTTTAGAAAATATAAAATAAACAAGGAATACAGCATAAATAGACCCTGGTAAGCGAGATTTCAACGGTCAAAACTTACTCCATCACCATATAAACATTATCTTCATCCTCATAGGCATTGTAGAATTTCACTAAATTCTTATGTCCTGTTAGTGCACGTAGCATCTTCACTTCTCTTCTAACATCTTCAATGGCAATGGGGGTAGTCATCTGCATATAAAATAAAGAAAAGCTTCGGTTTTTCACATTCTTTACACTAACCATACAGAGCAGATATAGAACACTTTTGACCATGGTCTGAGTTAAATCTTTTACATGAAAAGGTTTCATGAGATAGTGCCACTCCTGATGACCAAACTTTCCATCTAGTGATTCATGAAAAAGGTACAATACACACATGTAATAGAAATCACAATTCACAGATTTAGTAATAAGTATAAACATAGTGTTCCCTAAAGACGAGTAACAAGCCATGGTCCATGCATCCTTAGTGAAATTTATGACAACTTCGCTATTACATTATATCTAATTTCTGACTTCATGTTAGTATGACATTTGGAAGTTGAAGTCCACTATATTCGCTTTACATTGGCCAATATACACCTTAAAAAACATAAAAAATTTATGACGCATCAATAACCTACTAAAGTACTGCCCAAATTATGATATTTAATACCAAAATCTGAACCTCAAAGCATTTAAACATCCGAAATGCACACAATAGGTAAAAATTTAAACTGTTGTAGAAGGCCTTTGATGCAGGGTGAATAACTCAATAATAAGAATAACAAGAAGGGATGAGGGGAGGGAGAAACACAGAGACAAGGGAAAGAAGAAGAGGGGAAACATCGGGGCTATAGCCAAGTTTATTCAATCAATTCATTAACTGCAATTACAATGTAAAAATATGTTTAAATACTGAAAATACTGAAAACCTAAAAAACCTGAAAGACAGGGCCAAGCCCATTACACAAGTCCATAAAAATAAAATAACCTAAATCCAACTAAGAAATAAAAGTCCAACTAAAATAATTAAATATCGTCCAACTAAAATAATAAAATTGGGATGTCCTCATCAATTCTCCCGGGGTGGGAGAGAAAACTCGACCCTATCGAGTGGCTATATCACTCTAGGCTTCCGTCAATCTCCCAACCATAAGCTGAGTGGTTGGGCAAGCTTCTTCCGGCGTCTGTAAAAATGAGTCAGTGGCGGTCTGAACTTGGTGTCCTCATCAACTCCCCTCAGGTGGGTGGGAGGCGATTTGGGCCAAGGAAGATCCTGCTGACTCCGATAAAACTCCAATAAATCTGGATCCAATTGCTGTAGTATCTCCCTGGTGATCCATGCACAGTCAGAATCTGGTCGACCAACCCAACGAACAAGGAAGCGCTGAACCTCTCCATCATTAGTGAACACAGTTTCTTCATCTAAAATAGCATCAATTTGTTCTTTGTGTGCTGTGAGAGGTGGTAGTGGGTTAAAAGGGGCCAAAGAATCAGGATCAAGGTCCACGAAAGGAGGTGACAGAGGATCATCTGAGGAAATGAAATGGCCTTTATAAACTACAAGACCGTCAACATTAAAAGTAGAGTGGTAACCAAGGTGTGGCGGAATGTCAACAATATATGCATTTGGACCAACCTGCTTTAAAATTTTAAAAGGACCAACACTACGAGCTTCCAATTTGGAGGCAGGCCCATGTAGACGCCACTCTGGCCTAATGCGAACCATAACGTAATCCCCAATGTTAAACTCAATATGTTGTTTGTGTAAATCAGCTTGGAGTCTATATTTTGCATTACTAGTTTCAAGTTGTTTATTGATCTCAATATGCAAGTCACGAAAATGTTGTGCAAATGCTTCGGCTGATACTAATACTCTAGCCTGTGGGGACATAGGGATGAGATCTAACGGTTTCCTAGGCTTGTACCCATAAACGGCTTCAAATAGACTCACACCTAATGAACGATTTATGGAGCTATTATACGCAATTTGACCTACAGGAAGGATCAAATCCCAATTTCGAAGATTTTCCCGGACCAGACAACGTCATAGGTTACCAAAACTTCGATTAACTATTTCAATTTGACCGTCAGTCTAAGGGTGGTAGGCCGTAGAAAATTTCAATTTGGTACCCATCTTAAGCTAGAAAGTTCTTCCAAAATGGCTAGTGAAACGAACGTCCCCATCAGACACAATAGTCTTAGGAAGCCCATACAATTTAACAATCTCATTAAAGAACAACATCGCCACTTTAGACGCATCTGAGGTTTTGCTACAGGGGATAAAATGAGCCATTTTCGAAAAGCAGTCGACAACCACAAAAATAGAATCATGTTTCTTTGGGGTGCGTGGAAGACTTAATACAAAATCCACACTAACATCTTGCCAAGGACAATTGGGGACAGGGAGAGGGGTGTATAAACCTGTGTTCTGCTTCTTCTGCTTACTCAATTGACAAGTGTTATAAGTACTAACAATTTTAGCCACGTCTTTCTTCAAGCTAGGCCAATAGAATTAACGTTCAACTTCCTCTATGGTCTTACCACGTCCAAAGTGACCGGCTAACCCTCCCGCATGAATTTCCCACACGATGAAATCTCGCACTGAAGTTCGAGGGATGCACAATTTATTGGCTCTAAAGAGATAACCCTCCTCAAGTCGGAAGCCATCTGTGGTGCCTGATTCTCCCCTTCGTAAGTCAAGAAATATATCTTTAAAATCGGGACATGCCTCGTAATCCTCCTTAAATCTTTCAAAACCGATGACCTTGACACTCATGATCAACAAAAGGGAGACACGACGACTTAATACATCGGCTGCTTGGTTTTCCACGCCCTTCTTGTGTTTTAAAACAAATGAATAGGCCTGCAAATATTCGACCCAACGACCATGCCCAGAACTTAATCTTTTCTGGGAGTTGAGGTAACGGAGGGCCTCGTGATCCGAATAAAGGACAAATTTATGGGGTAATAAACAGTGGCGCCAATAGAGCAAAGCCTAGACCACTGCATACAGTTCCTTATCATAAGTTGAGTACCGCTGTTTGGCTTCATTTAACTTCTCATTGAAGTAGGCAACAGGGTGACGATCCTGACTTAAAACTCCGCCTATACCTACCCCGAAGGCGTCACATTAAACTTCAAAGACTTTGGAAAAATCGGGAAGACGCATGACAGGGGCCTCCGCTATTCACTTCTTGACTAACTTAAAGGCCTTAGCCGCCTCTTGTGTCCAATGAACCTCCCCTTTCTTCATGCACTCCGTGATAGGCGCAATAATAGTGCTAAACCCCTTAATAAAGCGACAGTAAAAGGTAGCTAAGCCGTGAAAGCTTCTGACGTCATGAATAGCTTTAGGCTCAGACCAATCCATAATCACCTGAACCTTGGCAGGATCAGCGGATACTCCTGTCGAAGAGACGATGAAACCCAACAAAACGACTGTATCGGTGAAGAAAGAGCACTTCTTGACGTTAGCATATAGATTAATTGCACGAAGGGTAGAACAGACTTGTGTGAGGTGGTCAAGGTATTGCTCCTTGGTCTTACTATAGACAAGAATATCATCAAAGTAGACAACAAGAAACTTTCCCATGAAAGGTCGGCGAGTTTGTGTCATTACCCGCATAAAGGTACTTGGCGCATTACTTAGCCCGAAAGGCATGACCAGCCATTCATAAAGACCATCTTTCGTTTTAAACGCGGTCTTCCACTCATCCCCTGGGCGAATTCTAATCTGATGGTATCCACTCTTTAGATCGATCTTTGAAAAGATTGTCGCGCCAACCATCCTATCCAACATATCATCAAGCCTGGGAATGGGACAACGATACTTCACCGTGATCCTATTGATAGCGCGACTATCCACACACATTCTCCAAGAACCATCCTTTTTGGGCGTCAATAGGGCGAGGACAGCACATGGGCTTAAACTCTCACGAATGAACCCTTTGTGAAGGAGGTCATCCACTTGCCTTTGGAGCTCAGCATGTTCAGTAGGATTCCTCCTATAATGTGGCAAATTTGGGAGGAATGGCCCTGGGACGAAATTTATGGCATGTTGGATATCCCTTAGTGGAGATAGGCAATCAGGTAGATCCTCCGGAAAGACGTCTTGAAACTCCTGAAGGGTCGACTGGACTTCCGCAGGGCTCTCAATTGTGGAATTAGATGAAACCTCCAGGACTACCAAGGCGAACACAATTGAGTCACCAACAAATGTACGCTCAAACTCTGTAGGACTAATGATATGCAACCCCTTTCGTTCCACATTCTTCCTCGTTTCCAGTGAGCCAGCCGGCTTTGGGGACAGTGGGTTAAGGCAAATCTTCTTTCCATTAAACACGAAGGAACAGGAATTGGATCGGCCATATATGGTTACATCTAGGTCAAATAACCAAGGTCGTCCCAAGATGATGTGCCCGACATCCATTGAAATGACATCGCACCATATATGGTCCTTATACTCCAGGAACTGGATAGGGACTAAACAATGTTCCTTAACAGCTATAGAAGAGGTATCAACCCAATATACGCTGTATGGTTGGGGGTGAGGAACTGGCTTCAACCCTAAACAGGATACAGTAGCTATCGAAACCGCATTAATGCAGCTGCCACTATTCACGATAACTTTACAGCCCATGTTATTAATTTTGATGTAGGTGTGGAAGATGGCATGACGGCGCCAATCATCGGCATCCCGAGGCTGGGTAAGGGTGCAACGGACGACACCGACTCTAGGCGTATGTGGGATAAGGGGATTAGCCTGAATACAACCTAAGAAGGTATCTTCACTCTCTTCCAAGTCATCAAACTCTTCTAACTTAGGCTCATAAACCTGGTCCTCTATTGGTTCGTCGACTATACCTTCACGCTCGTCTAGAACTAGGGCTCGGCTATGACACTTGGAAGCAATGTGACCAAAACCCTTACAGTTGAAACATTGCAAACGGGAGGACGTCCTTGAAACCTCAAAATCTCTACCTTTGCTATCCGATGTAGGGGTAGTACTAGAATGAGGAGGTCCTAGAATAGACTCAGGGGATGGAGTGGATGCAAAAGAGGTTGCAATGCGAGAGTCACTACGATTTCTATACGGTGTCCTAGTCACTATTTCATAATCCCGAACGAAAGAGTAGGCGTGGTCAAGAGTGGTGACGCCTCGAAGGACAAGCTCACGCCTAAATTCATCTCTTAGGCCCTCCCTAAACCTACTCAAAGTCATGACCTCATACTCAACGACCTGACATTTCATTCGAAACTCATCAAACTGAGCAACATATTCGGTCATAGGCCAACTACCTTGTGTAAGTGCGTTCCATTGATTCAGCAAGTTACTTCTATAAGATTGAGGTAAATATTTTTCTTGAAGACGACGCTTCATTTCATCCTAGCTCCCAATAGGGGGAGCATGACGCCTCTCCGGGAGGTCCTCGACACTTTCCCAAAAGAGTTGAGCAGTGCCAGTTAACTTCAAACTGGCAAATTGTACCCTCTGATCTTTCGAGACCCCATACAAGGCAAAGAAGCAATCCATATCTCTAACCCATTGATTGAATACACTAGGATCTAGACAACCGTCAAATGTAGAAGCATCTAATCTAATGTTTCGAAAGAGGCGCTCCACGTGGCGAGGGGGAGATAGTGTACGATGACGGTAATATTCCCGCTCTCGCTTACGAGCCTGATTTCCTTCCCTACAGTCATCTTGGGCATGGTGTCGACCACCTTGTGGACGACGATGAGGTCTATTAATGGAAGCCTCAGAGTTTTCAGCTTCGGTCGAATATGGAGTTAGGTCAAGAGTGTCCAACCTAGCGGTTAGGGCTCTATTCTCTTCACGAGTAGCGGCTACCTTAATTTGAACAGCCGTTAGTTGATTTTGTAACTGCGCCAACTGTCGGGTGAGGGCCTCAATTTGGGAGAGGTCCATGGCAACGGTACTAGAGCTAGAGGCAATAACGCGACCACTACGCAATTGCATACACGGTAACACAAGCTAGGTGAAGTGCCTACTGAGATCAACAACCAACGAGTGCCAACAAGGGAAATAGTGATTGAAATTTTCTATTGTTACTATTATTATTTTATTTTATTTGTTAACAAAAATTGGGATTACGTATGGTCCGATCGCAAGCTAATAATACTAATGCAAATAAAATAAAAGCAAAGGTACAAATGATAGGCTTAGTCACGTGTGGTAAACGAGAAAGCAATAGGAGTTAGTTCGTGAATTTCAATTAGATTTAAGGCAAAAATTATCAAAGGGCTAGCACACAAAGAATTAACTTATGCAATTCTAAAACAAAGAAATAGTGTCAACTAAAATAGATAGGAGCAGGAACTCCCTGAGTTTAGTTGGTTTAAGTCGTCCCAGCGTCAAATGTCTCCACTTTCTGAACTATTAAGCTCTGAAATGCCAAGACAGAAAATTCTGTGTTGGTCGAGGTGTGGTACTGATCAGTCAACTAAAATAAACCTGTAAAATAATGTCAGAAAATTCTTAAAATTCTCTCTCTTTTTTTTTTTTTTAAATAATACAAATCAAATAAACCTTATGTAAATGAAACACTAGGGACTAATTGAGGTTCAAAATGAAATAAAAGCACTAAAACACAACAAAACTTTAAAAATAACCACCGTTTTCCCCAGACTTCGACCCACTGCTTTGGCCACAGGCGTGCGAGTCATCTCAATGCACCGTCAACAGTAGCGGGAGTGGCTCAGTGGTGCAAGGAGAGTCGGGGCGCTGCAATATCGCCAGTCAGAAGACAGTGTACTGTTGCTGCTTCGATCTCGATGAGGAGTTGGTAGTGGCAGGAATGGCTACTAGTGACAAATGCGCCGCGGAAGGATCTGAAGGCGAAGCTGGCGTTGCTTAGGGTCGCAAAGGCCACTGCCGGTGGTTGGTGTGGCGGCACTGGTTACGAGTGGTATTGACGAACACGAGGTGGGGCTTCTGGGTGTTGCGAGCGACGCGGCAGTGAATGAAGGTACTATGGCGGCAGTTTGAATTGGGTTTTAGTGGGATGGGAGGCTTGGGTCACGGTTGGCGGCGGCTCAGAATTCAGTTGAATGGAGATTGGGTCGCGTTGTGGATTTGGTTTGGTTAATATTGGCAGTGTGTTAGTTTGTTGACAGGAACATACACAGAGACGATGGAGGTAGTGACTGGGTTTTGTAGCAAACTGGGTGTTGTTGTGGAGGAATCCAGGTTTAGCTCTGATACCACTTTGATGCAGGGTGAATAACTCAATAATAAGAATAACAAGAAGGGATGAGGGGAGGGAGAAACATAGAGACAGGGGAAAGAAGAAGAGGGGAAAGAATGGGGCTATAGCCAAGTTTATTCAATCAATTCACTAACTACAATTACAATGTAAAAATAGGTTTAATTACTGAAAATACTGAAAACCTAAAAAACCTGAAAGATAGGGCCAAGCCCATTAGACAAGTCCATAAAAATAAAATAACCCAAGTCCAACTAATAAATAAAAGTCCAACTAAAATAATTAAGGGCCCGTTTGGTAGGGATTTTGAGAATTGATTTTTTGACCGTTAGAAGAAAAGTGGGGTCCACATGTGAGAGAAGAAGTCAAAAATTACGGCTTGAATAGTAAAATAACGGTCAAAAAATCAATTTTTTGGGGCAAAAAATCCCTACCAAACGGGCCTTAAATGTCGTCCAACTAAAATAATAAAACTGGGATGTCCTCATCAGCCTTGAGTTCATAAAAGCATTTCAAACAAGACATGAAACAATAACAAAATTTAAGATAGCATTATAAAAACAAAGTGATACCAACAATCTAAACAAAGATAAAATAAGATGCCTCTTCCAACGAGGCTTTAAGCATTGCTAAGTGGCAGACGCAAGGCAAGAGAACCTAGGTCCGCATTCCACGTCATTCGGCATATGTGGCAATTGGCCGAACCGTCGTGAATGAGCCGAGATAGGTAGAGGCATCTCAGAGAATTCACACAAGATGTTGTAGCAAGTGAGTGATGTAACAACTCACTAAATAGACGGCTCTACTCAATCAACAAGCCTAATCTAATATTACATATCAGCATAGGGCTACAAATGGTCACAACATTAACCCACTATTTGGTGGAGATTAAAATTAGATTTTTAGTAGATTTTGATAAAAAAAAAAAATTTAAATATGTTATTCAAAATTTGTGAAATTCATAAACAATATGATTAATATTGATTGTTTGACTTTGACTTCAATTAAAATCTAATTTAAATCAATACCAAACAGGGGCTAAATGCACTTGAGCCTAGATCTAACTGATTGATGTCTACGACAAGAGCCCCTAGCTACTAGGATGAGGTCATGTGTCTCCTCATCCAACGGTTCATACTCACCCTCTTCTACTATAAAAGCTCACACTCAGTGTCATTTCAAAGGTAATGCAAGTTTAAACTCTCAAACTATAACTTTGCTATATCATTATTTTACTATTTACTCCCCAAAATAGACCCTCTTTTTACATTGGAGGTTCACGTCTAAAGTTCTCCCACACTCATATATCTATTTCTCCAAATGACTTGACTGTCAGAGTGCGCGCGGCCAACTACACCCATTGAGAAGGCCATATATGTCTAACAGTTTGTCCAAGTGTGCAAGAATACGGCTTGCAAGAGGTCTTGGATTTGTTGGCCATGTTGAAGGTACACTTTTTGAGGTGAACATTAGATATAATAATTCCGATAAACTGAAATGGGTTGTTGCATAAAAACAAACAAACTATAATGATATGGACATAACATTAGCAATTATAACACAATACATTTTGCACTAGATATAGTTTTAATCCTAGTAGTAAAGGTTGAACTTAGTTCCATTTTGAAAGCCATACCTTTGATTTTGGGATAACTTTAACAGCCACATCCTGGCCCTTCAAGCTATCCCTTTTTCCCTTAGCTGAACAAGTGTACCCAAAATGACCCCTTCCCACCTCTTCCCCAAGCACAAAGTGCTTGGTGAAATTCTTGGAGAACCCAAAATTCTTGTCCAACCCAATAATCTCACACTCACTCCCTTCAGGTATAGTAGCCTCATTAGGCTTCATGGAGCCATGTCGCCTTGTGAGCAAGGCCTTAATATGCTTAGCTGGTGATGGTGGTGGGAATGGCCGCTTAAGGAATCGCAAAGGGGTTGAAGGGACACTGCTAGAGTATGCAGGGGAATTCTTGAATGCACTGTGCAGTGGACTTGGGCTGAAAAAAGGGAACTTGGGTGTCTTCCCAGTTGAAGAATTGAGCGGAGGCTCATTGTTTTCACCTGGGAGATTTTCAGAGAAATTTTTTGGGGGCTCAAAGGGTTTTCCATGACAAAGTCCCATGGAATGAAGAACCCAATTGTAAGAAGATTCAAAAAAATAAGTGAAAACCAATCAAGCGGCGAAAAAGTAAAAAACAGAGGAGATTAAACCAATTGAAGCGACGAGAAATTCAAATTCCAGGGAATTTGAAGTTCAAGAAATCGAAAAAGTACAAGAAAAAATCAATGCAAATAATAATATTTTGAAAGTTCGAATCTTCTTACGGAAACTAAAGAAAAACGAGATTTTTTTAGGTTGATTAGCAGAACCCAGAAAGGAAACAAAAGAATTTCCAAATGCAATGAACTTCCAAGGCAAAACCCAGAGTAAAAAGAAATACAAGAAGGGAAAGGATGAAAAATCAAGAACAAAGAAAAAGATAGAACTTTCCGATGTAATAATCAATGTCAAAGATTTCGGAGGGAAAAAAACAAGAATCAGAAGAAAAACTAACTAGTTTCAGCTGAAGAAGTGGATAGAAATAGGATTTCTGGAATCACTCAATCCAAACAAGAAAAGAGAAGCGTGAAAAAAAAAATTTACTACATCAACAACAAGGTAAAGAAATGGGACTGAATAAAAAGCAGAAAAGTAAGAAAAAGATGCTTATTGCAAGAAAAGAGCAGTGACTGGGAAAACGGGAAGGAACCAAACCTTTTCTTTTCCATCTTTTTCTAGAGAAAAATGGCTTTTGGTCCCCCAACCTATTCTCGATTTAAGCCTATTATTATATTTGTACAATCAATTCTTGTTAACTTGTTATACGAAACTCTCGTGTCCAGATTCATGAGGATTTTTCAACCTGATATAGTATCTAATAGTTCGAATTAATACTTGAACTTATAAGAGCATGTAACTAATAAAAGAAGATCTAAAAACTTCCCATCATGGATTATATATCTACAACAACAGGTTGAGATTTTAACTTGCTCAATTTCAAATGTAAGAGAATATTGAATTCAAACATGTTGTCCTAAAATTTGTATCCTTCAATACATATTCAACAATTGGATGCATCAGTCATATCTTTTTTAACAAATGGAAAGAAATCGAAATATATTTAACGAAGTATAAAAAATGTATTGACGAGAAAATCAAGCTAACGACAAGTTTCGAATAATTGATCTTAACTCGAGATTAACTCGTCACTCGAACAATATCGTAGAGACACTACTATTAATTGTTAATAATGGTGGTGAGAATTAAGGTTTGGATTCTCCAACCTGTCTTTTCTTGCACCGTACAGAATTTTCATATGTATGTAAACATCAATTGCAAACAGCTAAGCTTAATTAACATGATCTATGTGGTTTGACGTTTGACCAACTTTTTTTAGATTTTCGACTTTGAATTTTTGGAGTTCTCTAAAGAATTGAATATTAAACTTTTGTTATTGAGAAAAAATACGTATAAATATTATTTGTTATGATATCCAATTCAATCATTTATTGTGTACTATGTAGTAATGCACACTAAGGGCCAAAGTGATATATATATATATATATATATATATATATATATATATGATTTCCTTTTTTACCTCGAGCTGCTCATGTAACCTTCTCTGCGTTTCAATTTGCAATTGTATTGCTTCACTTAAAGGTAAATTTCTGGATATAAGGCAGAAAGCTAACAACATTGTCAGTTGAATTGTGATTAAAATATACGAGTTACAAAGGAAAATTATAACGTTTTTCATACTCATTTGTTCGGTTGACCATGCTTGGATGAGACATATGAGTTCCATTTGTATCAGGCATCCTTTCTCCTGTAACTGCAGAGGTACTTGACTCAGTAAGTTACATACACTTTTCTCATTAATAGCTAGAATCTTTTAGTAGTTTTCTGGTAGTTACCGGACTTGTTACCAGCTTTGTTGATCCCACTATTAGCCTGTCCTTGGAGGTTTTTACTGAGTCTGTATTTCTGCCAACAGACATATAGAAGGTTGAGAACACGTTTTATCTATATGTTTCTAAATGAAACACACATGCACGCTGAGTGAAAGAATACATGCATATCTACATATGCACGGAGTACTTTTCCTGTCATTGAGAAAGGAGGTTTTATAGTTTACTAATGCTTTATTTTTAGCAGCTTTCTTAAGGGTTTGTGGGAATTTAAAGTGGGGATTGTGTGATGTAACTGAAAAACCTGGCTGCTTATTTGAAACGGTTTAGTTGGAAACTAAGTTGCGCATAGAATTGGCAATAATGAATGCACCTGAAGGTGACTCTTCAAGTGGTATAAGGTTAGTCCTTGAATTCCCATAAGTTTCAAGACTGATTTTGGAGTAGCTTCTGCAACAGAACAAATCATATTGAATAGATGAATACAGTAGCAGTTTATTGGGGCTTCGTGAGCTTGACATGTTGTATGCACTTACTATCTGCTCCGCCAAGTTGATTAACTGCCTCTATGAATCGCTCATGGAGGTCCAGAGTCCATTTCAGTCTTGGCTTGGCATCAGTGGAAAGAACAAGTCCGGAATCTCCGGTGCCATTTGCACCTTGGTGGAACAGGTGCCTTTCAGGTGGAGTGAACATTCTTGCAGATGGGTGAAGATTTTTTCCTTGGTGGTGGTGGTGATACATTTTGTTGTCTTCATCATGTGTTCGAAACAAATTAACTTCATATTAAGAGTGAAAGGATAAGATCTATGTGGTTGTGAACAAATAATATATGTACCTGAAATGGTAAAAGGCTCCCGTTTCAATCAGCTATCGCCCACCCTTATATGAGAATTATGATTCTGCTATATTCAATTCTGCATTCCTGATACTTTGGTGGTAAACAGATGTTGTCTACTACAACCCTTATCTATTTCTTGTTTTCTCTGATCAATTTTCACGTTCTAAAGCTGTGCTCAGGGATGTCTTATAAGTAAATGAGGAGAGGTGGGGTTACAAGTGAGGCATAGAATATTGGACAGGGCCAACAAAACATTAGATCTAATCCAATCTTCACAGCGACTCAAAAAGAGATCTTGCTCTTCCAATCTCACACATCTGTGGGTCCCCTCTCATGCAACTGCCCTTTCCATTCTCCGACAGCTGCACTGCCCACTTAAATTTCCTCTCACTATGAATCTTGACAAACTTGACACCTTACACTAGGTACAAGAATAGATCCACCCGAGTCTTTCTTTCCCTGTGCACTTATCTTTGTCATTTGTTAAATTTGAGGAACCATATTCCCAGAATGAATGGTGGAATTTTTTGTTCTGATGTTTATTGGAGGAATCCACTATAGACGATGTCTCGAAACCTTCAAAGCCTTTATTTTTTACCAAAGAAGATTCTGTTGACTGGAATGTAATATAGCATTATAGCACGCACACAAAAAAGAAGGTGGTGAGAGTGTGAGACGGAGAATATATGCTTCATCTCATGGTAGTTGGAATGGCAAGTTTGGGTAACAAATATTCTTCCCTTTTATTTCCCTCAATTTTTATTTAATTTAATAACAGCTATGGTGTATTCTAAAAATAAGGCGAGGGTGCAATTCCTTGGATGTCCTTTCATCTTGATCTCTAGTCTGATTTACAAAAAGATCTTAGTTATTTGGAGTGCACGGTTTCTTTGTATAATATTTGCCTCAAAAAGTTTTACTGCATTCCCTTTTTCCTTTTCTGGACTGCATATCTCTAAGGCAGCCTTAGAGAAATGTGGTAATTGGATTGTTGTATTTTTCCTGTATCTCTTCTATACACAATCACACACTTGTGGTTAAGTGTGAGATGTAGCGTTTCCAGTGCACGCTAGAGATTCTTTTAGTTATGGAATTTTTTCACGGAGAGATATTACTACTGTGTTCTACAGTTTTTTTCTGAAGTTTCACTGTAACCACTTACTGCATCTTCGATATACTGTCACTGAATTTCGTCGTGCACATTCTTCTTGTTATCTTAGTATTTATCTTTTTATGTCTAGTGAAATTTTTTTTAGTGTTCTTATAAAGGGGGAATCAATGCTTCTTCTTGGCTTTGTTTGAAGGCCAGGAATGGCATAACGAATGCATTCCTTTTTGTCTCCTTCTGTAAGTTTGGTACTTATTCAGCCTGAATGGAATTAATAAAGAGAGAAGATAGGTCCCAGTGAGATCTTTAAAATTCTTCAAATGGCATAAAGAATTGGACCCTTCAAAAGAAAATAAAATATTGTACTTACTTCTATACTTGCATCTAATAGAAAGCTTAACAAGTCATACCAAGAAGAGGACCACTGCCTTTCCCTGACTTGAGACTTCAATCTGCTTTGCAGATACTTGGACATAAATCTACATATTTTTTGCT
>NW_019266013.1:6706-72902 GCF_002742605.1 Olea europaea var. sylvestris | reverse complement strand
GTGGTGGTGGTGGCGGTCGCAATATTTTTTTTGGTGATACCACTAGTGTAGTGTGGGGTGAAGTAGTAGGATGAAGATTGTGATCAATGAAACGAAAAATTTATGACTAATAAATAATATAAGACCTAAAAATGTATAATTTGTGACTAAATTGGTAATTGTCACATATAATTTGCAGTTTTGTGATTGATGAATAAGTAATGACCAAATAATTTTATAATTTGTGATCATGAAAATAAGTTGTGGTTAATTAAATTTGTTAATGTATAATGAGTTGTGACCAATAAATAATCTGTAACATATAAAAACATATAATTTACAACAAAATTTATAATTATGACCTATAAATTATATCTTTGTGATTGTGACTTTCTGTGATTTGTGATTAGTATGTGATTGTAATTATTGGCTGTTACTTACATACAGATTAATATTTTTACTTTTTTAATTACATGGATGATGTTTGTTATGTTAATGTAGATGACAAACTGTTTTTACGATTGATATTTAATTTAGATAAAATTTGTGATAATATAATAACAAGTTATAATTAGCCGTGTTACATTAAACACATTTTTTGTCACAATAGGTGACGATTAACACGGATTTGGTCATAGAGTATCACAGTTAACATATAAATGTTCATAATGTAAATAGATATTATCACAAACACTCACAATTAACATTTGTACGATTATACATGTCACTATTAACGCATATTTTGTCACATACGGTTACAGTTAAATAGATATAGTCACAAATAATCAGAATAAAGGCAAAACTTAGTCACAAATAACACATACTTGGTCAAGAACGATAACTTAACACAAATCTAACCACAAAAAATTCAATGTACAGCTAAAATGTAAATATGAAAATTGATAAAGCCGTGGCCTAAAAGAATTTAAATGTTAGTCAAAAAGATTTGTAAATGATAAATTAGTCAATTTCCTCATTCTTAACTCCATCCAAGTACAATTTTGCTTGATGTACAGAATGCCTCTTCACAGAAGCCTGCCAAAACACACATATGGGGGTGGATGGGGTATTTTTTGGCAATTTTTTTTCACATTGGGCCCCATATTATGAGAGTACTATTGCAATTTTCTGTGAAACTTTTTTCTGTACAAATGGATTAATTGATTCAAGTATGAACCTTCATTATTACTCACACCACCTGTATTCCCACACAAGATCATCTTTATCCATACAGCTTTTACCAGAACTTTCTCCAATATTTTTCTTCAACATCACCTTATTGTGCCAATTTCTACAAAACATTATCCACTATCGTACCCTACATAATAAATACATAAAAATAATAAGCATAAATATTGATATTTTTCCTTTCCTTTCATAACACAATTAAAAAGGTGCCACTATTTACATCTATAAATTTTATATATACATCTTACTCTACTTATGTCCCCGTTAAAATATTAAAATTTAAAATTACTAATTTCATCAACATGAAATTTCAATATTATCCTTATTAAATTCATTCATTTAAATATTATAGATCCATGCAAATTTTATATATTCATCATACTATAAATACATTCCTAATACATTTTTAAAAATTCACTAATTCATCCAATCAATATCAACATTAAATTTGATTCTTACTTTTCATTTTCTACATTGTCATGTTGGTATTTTAATATTTAGTTATAAATGTTCGCAAATCTCTTTTCTTGAAGAATTCTATCAAGAGTATACTGTTCAAACAACCAAACAAATCCCTCATCAAATAATATATATTTTTTGGCGTATAAGTTCATAATTTTGGTTGTTTGTGTTTCGGTTGATAATTCTAAGTCTGTTTCATTTTGTAATGTAAGAATATTTGGACAGATATTGGAACTTATTTTGAAATTTCTCATATATTTTCATCTGTCAAACCAATACTTTAAAAAGCATAAAAAATAATATTCCATTTTTCATTGCAAGTAGCGGATGCAATGTTCGTTTTGTTGATGGTGGTGGTGCAGTGTACGCGATGGTGTGGTGCAAGCAACGATTGTGTGGTGGTGATTTGTGACTAAGATTGGTGTGGAATCAGGATCGGTGGTAGGGTGTTTAGTGCATGTGACCAATTATTTGGACTAACTATTAATCTGTGGCTTAAAAATAATCCGTGACTATAAAATTTGAAAATATATAACCCAAAGATAAACTGTAATGTGTGACCAATGAAATAAACTGTCACCTAAAAAATTTTTGATTTGTGATTTCGAAATAATTTGCGTCCTACAAAATTTTTGATTTGTGACCACGAAATAATCTGTGACCAATCAATTTGATGATATGTGATTAGTAAATAAATCTGTGATCTATAATTATGAATTTGTGATCATTAATTGTATAATTGTGATTTTATTATATTTATTTAATAAATATTTTAAATTAATTAGATAAAACATGATATTTGCATTAATTAAACTTAATACCTGATTTTTGAATTGTGCATAGTTAAAATTTGGTTTGTGAATTTTTTCCTTGTGTATTTTTCCCTTTATAAATTGTATTGGGCATCAAATATTTTACATCCGGAGTGTTAGGCCTTACATCAAGCCCGGTATGGGCATGATGATGATGATACTTAATATTTCCTTGGAACGGATTACACCCATCTACGCTAATACCTCAAGCTTTACAGAAGTTTGTTTTTGTCTATGACCAAGAATGGAATTACACTCCTGATTAAAGCCATTTGCGTATAATGATGATATGTAAGAGAGAGAATGATTCTAACGATCGAATTTCTTTTCTTTTCATCTATTCTTTTCCTCCCTTTCTTTCATGTCATCATTATGTACACCATTACATACGAATAACATTTATTACTTCAAAACCAAAAAAAATTGATCTCAGATTCAACACAAAGCTCATTCGTGAGCAAGAATTTGAAGATCGATATCCTTCTTGGACAAATGTGGCGAGTTTGTGTTTTCAACGAGCGGTCACATGATAATAGATGTTTGATAGCCTGTAATGGGGTGGTGGAGCATGGATTTTTGGTATCGTTCTCATAAACGATGCCAAATTATTGTCTTAAAAAATATCAATAGTCAATATTTTGTTGATCTTGCAATTGGTCAGAAAAAGAACACATGTTGAAGGCAGCACTCAGTTACCCAATCGAGGCCCTTGGACGCTCAAATCCAATCCAGTGGTTGAAATATCACCATAAAAGTATCAAATGATAAATAGTGAATATTGTGAAAATCTCTTTATATAAACCTTTTCCATTGGACGTGTATGATAAGACTAAACTTTGAGTTGATTTTCCATGTCTATATTCAGTCATGCTTGGTGTAGTTGAGTGTACACCAAAGTTTGGCAAACTGTACACCAAGTGTCAAACATGATGTACACTTTAGAGTGTACAAATGACATTTATCGTCAATCGATTACATGTCAATCGATTAATGCTGGCTGTTTTAAAATATAACAGTCTTATCATTCCATAATTTAGGAGAATTTACTTATGCATTAACACTAAGATACGAAAATGTATCTTATTTATACAGACATGACATCAATTACATTAGACAACCTCAAACTATCAGAGTCTTTAATTTCTCAAAGACAGCAAACCGATTATACGTATTTATATGTTCCTCAACGTCCATTGTATTTAATCAAAGCATATGTCACAAAGCCAACAGCAACACAACGCGAAGAGACTGCAGAAACAAATAAAGGGTTAAATGTAAATCAAGATCACAAAAAATTCGATGCGATCTCACTTTTCCGAGCAAAAAAGGGTTTAGACGAAAACCTTCGAGCCAGATTAGCCGTATCAAAATAAGTTACTTAAATATTTTTCAGTAATTTACATTAAAAATAACGAACATGCAGTTTGAAATGAACTTACCATCCCTCGCAGAATCCCCGATCTCCTTTTGGTTTTGATCGTGGCCAGAAACTCATCTTCTTTTTCTTCTTTCCGGTTGGACAATTTCCAGTCGGGTAACCTGCATATCAAAATAGTTCAACAAAACTTAAAAAGAGTTTAAGCCCTTTTTGACTTGGATTGTTCCTCTTGTAGAAGAACAACTTTCTCTAAAATCTCTTATAATCAGACTCGTGTTTAAAAGTAACTATAGTCTAAGAAGCAGTTTCGACTTTTCAAAAGCCCTACCAAACAGTGCCTAAGTTCATTAAAGAGCATACATGCATGTGCAGAGATTAGAGAGAGAGAGGAGTAACCTGAAGGAGGTTGGTTTTGTGGGTTTTTCATTTTGGAAAATGTAACAGCACAAATTCGTCAAGAGGACAATTAAGAATTTGTGGAAGTTTAATGCTAATCGGAAGCTGTAGTGTATATATACACACATAAAGTTAAACTTTTCGAAAGGCCCTTTTCTAAATGGCAGAATTTAAAAAAAAGGATTCACACTTATATTCCATTTTATTTAAGGATAATTATGTGTGAACATAACAAATTTTTATACCAGCACCACATTATAATAACTAGAAGAAAGATTTTCAATATTTGCTCACTTTTATTTCTCTGTCCTCAACTTTTCTCTCGTCATATTAGCATTCTTAACCTTTAATTAATTAACATATTTTGTCTCTAAATCATGATTTTCGTCCAAATATTCTACTATTATGCATTGAAAAGATAGACAAATATTTTGTTAAACTTTTACATTATTTATTTATTTCAATTATTTAAAATAAGAGATTAATATCATTTTGGCCCTCATAGGATGATAGTCGTCTCAACAGATAAAGATGTGAAAATTAATAGAAGGCTGATAAAATTAAAAAAATTAGATCATAAGTGTAAAAAGAAAAAAATAAATAAATAAAAATTTCAAGATATTCATTGCAATTAAAATGTGGTTTAGCCACAAAATTTTTCGTTCTCCTTCACCAACCTATCCAATCCCATCCCTCCATCTGCTACTGATCCCACCATAGAGATGAAGACGCAAGTGAATATCATGTTTTTGACAATATGATTAAACAAATTTATCATCTTTCTGGCAATAAATCTTTTTTACAAGGTGGTCGAACATAACTTAAAAATAAACAGCAATTCAACAAATATTTGTACTCTTTACTCGATAATTCCGTATGTTCACATTGATATACTATATGCCTTTACTGTAGTATAAAGTAGACGTTATGCCTTTCAATTCTCGTCTATAGAAAAACAAGATATGAAAGCTCTTTCTGTTAAAGTCAGTAATAAAAACTTTGCATATTGCCTTTTGTTCTTTGGATTCTTTGCTTGATGAAGATGGAAGAATAGAACTTTCAAAGATACTCGTGACAATGCAAAAGCGTGGGAACAAGAAGCAACATTTAGGTGGAATATACAAAAAAAGAAATATTATGTCCAAGGAATATATTCCCTAATCTTATCTTACTGATTATGGGTAAAGGATAAAATCAGAGAGAACACGATGCCACGCACTGAAATAATACAAGGAAATAAAAAGAGTAACTTTTGATACAATTGTTTACATGTGGTACAATATCGAATTTAGGACTTCTAGACAAATATTCTTATTGACACTCGCACACTTTTTCTTATAATCATATCCATAAAACAAAAAAGAACTTACGATTTATATGCTTTTAGATTAGGAGGGTGTTTGACACCCAAATTTTATGGAAAAATGAATTTTAGAATAGTAGATTGATGAAAAATGTGTGGATGAAAAGTTTTTTTTTTTTTACGTATAATATTATTTTAATGAAGAATGTATTGTTAAAAATAAGGGAGAAAAATGTATTTTGATAAAAATGAGAATCCTAGATGTTACAAAAGATCTACAAAGACGGCAATGAATTCAAGAACCTCTATTTTGGCCAATCCACAAATGAAAAGCTTCATCTCAGAATTTACAAAGTAATGGAGTTGCAAGAATAAATAAATTAAAAGCAATCACGGTTTCTTCATTTTTGAAAAGTTCAATAAGTAGATACAGATGGAATACAAAGGAAGACGAAATCCATGTGTCTCGTGATACAAGTAGCACGTTGCTAGTCAGACACATAAATACCTGTATTCACAGCATGCGAATACCTCAAACGATGGACCAGAACTTCTTTCTGCAAAATAAGACTGGTTCCATTTTCTTCTGATCGTCTTCCAGAAAATGCAACCGAGTATCCCAAAGAAACTTAGGAGCAAGATCTACTATCCTATTAATAAGTGGTTCAGTTTCACCTCTGATAATAATGTATCCCTGCACATCAACATTCATGAGATTTTTATTTGTAATGTTGAAGGAAAAACCTGGACTAGTTGCATTTAAACCTCCTAAGGCCAGGATGGGGATTTGATGCGTGCGCGTGTGTTGGGGCTCCGGTGGATGGTGAGGAAACGGACAAGGGTTGTCTGATAGAAAAATTGATTAGATGGATGACATGCAAGTCAGTCCACTCTTTCGTCCCTCCAAAGCATCAGCACAATGCCTCGTATTACACAGTTTGTGTGTTGGGTAACATCGCTTTCCGTTATCCGTTTGATTACAAAAATGGAATTTGGATGAAAAAAAACTAATTCCAAGAAATTGCCTAGAACTTGTTTTTCTAGAAATTGTCAATTTAATGTGTTTGATTCATATAATTTTCCACCTGAAAAATATTGAAATTTTCTAACTTTTAGCGTTTGCTTGGCTTTGTTTTTCATGGAAATTGTCAATTAAAGAGACAAAATTTGTTACAATTGGGTATAGAATTTGTTCCAATTGACAAAAAAGGAAAAAAAGGGTGGAAAACACCAAGGAAATTGCACGTGTGGAGAAAAGAAGGAAAACAAATTGCCAAGAAAATAATTGCCATCAAATATGCCAAAAGTTGGAAATTTTCCATTTTCCAGGGAAAACAGGATATTTCTGCACATTTTCCATCCACCTAAGTAGCGAAATTCAAAGGCACCCAATCTGAAGTTGTAAAATTAAGGACATGGTCTCATGAGGGGTCACACCTGAGAAGTGTTTGGCCTCTATAACATACGTTATTGGAATCTGAAAGTTGTGTTCGGTAGAGGGCAATAGAGTTTGGAGGAAACTGTTTTCTAGCCTTTACTTGAAATGGAACGGGGAAAATTTTGACATAGACCAGTTTTTGAATCTTTTTTTATAATTTTGTGAAATGGAATACATATGTACACTTTCCACCCGTTTTCTGTTCCCTCCCAACATCCCCGCTAACTCATTTTCCATGGTTCCACGTCACCTTTTCAATTCTACCTACTTCCTCACGTCAGACATAACCTAACATCTTGACTATTTCCGCAACTCACAAGACAAGAGTGATCTCAGCCAGAGGTAACCTGAGCAGGACACGGGGAAAGTAATAAAAGAAAATGGAAGCGGCCTTGCTTGGGATGCGGCTCAAAATGGTTCAGCTGCACAAAAACTACATTATTGGATTCAGACTCTAAATTTTAATATTTTGATTTAAGTTAGAAAATTTGTATCTGATACGTTCAATGTTGGCCTTTTTACTCATACGTATATCTGTATGGTCATACCTGTCTATTCTTCTCAAGCCCTTCTGTCCTTACCTTTTTTCCCCAAGTCTCCACCAAAGAACTTTGAAAAGAATGCCTAACACCACATTTTCCCCGAGTGAATTCACTTTTTTATTTGATTCTTTCCAACACCAAAGCGATCTTTGCTTCAGATGAATTCACTTTTTTATTCGATTCTTTCCAACACCAAAGCAATCTTTGCTTCAGACGAATGCTTCAATTGGTTAGGTTAGGCTCTAATCTATTGCCTCTCTCATCTATCGTCATATAGAATCAACAGTTTTAAGGTGTCTTCAATTATGACAAACTAGACGACAATAGTTTAAATTATTTGCTGATGGCCGTAAGGATAAAACTCAGAGTACCAAGAATTATTTACCCGAGGACGTAATATTCTATCCATCTCCAGCATGATGTCCTCTAGTAAGCAACCTTCTTCCTGATTTTTATAGTCAGAGAAAAGATGGTTGGCATGCAACAAATCATACGAGCGTGGGTATGTAGAGAACGGTTCACACCTTCAGATTCCAAAATAAAATGGTGTCATATTCCTCACCGGATTCAAAGCATAGAAAAGTTATAATCTGGAAGCTTACCAGTCATGAAAGGTGCCAATCAGACCACGGTCGTAAATAGCAGATAAGGTATTCACTGTGGTAACAGGTACTACATTCATGACCCAAACAGGCCATGTACTCAAAGCAACTGCAAATCCACCAAGGAAAGCACTCATGTCCATGACATTCCGAACTTCATTCTCTTCAACATCCATCAGTCTCCAGTAGTGACGAACTTGATCCTGCCAGTAGATTGTATCTGATAAGAACTTTTCTCGACTGATACCTGCACCAATTTTATGATATAATGATATGATAAATAATAACGACTCAATGAGTACAAGATTAATGCACATGACATAACTCAAATGAGGAAATCTAGAATGACAATGTGATCTTACTAGCAAATAAACAATCAATCCAGTATGCCACATGACACCTATGATTGTTTTGAAGACCACAGAGAAAAATAACGAGCTGAACAAGTTGAAGCACACTGTTAGCAACAACTCACTTCTATATCTCTATAACTGGAATATGTATCAGTAGCCAAGGAGGAGTTTGAATATAAAATCATGATCGAAATGTTCAGCCACTGCAGAAGCACAACTGGGGCACATGGTTTTAAGGGAACGTATAATGTTACCATCATATAATGAATATTCATTACCTTATATTCAAAAGAAGCTTTGACATCCTCTTTTTATTAGGGGAAAAAGAACACTCTCTTCATCATTTAGGGTGTGTTTGATTACATTTATTTTCCATGGAAAATATTAGTTTTCCATCCAAATTTTCACTTGGAGTGTTTGATTGCTATTTTTTTCCATGGAAAACATTTTCCAACTTTTGAAAATATGCCTAATTTTCCTTGTTTTTAATGAAAATATTTTCCTTGAGTAGAGGTGGTTTTTATTTTCCACAAAAGATGGAAAATATTTTCTTTTCTAGGTAATATTTTCCATGTCAATCAAACACACTCTTAATGTACTTCTAAACTGAAAGAAATTTTAAATCCTCTCCACCAGTTACTAAAAAATTTATTATACTATGTTTCAGATTTTGTCATGCAATTCATTGAGTAAACAATTTACACGTTTCCAATAATCACCAAATTATGAAGTCTAGTCATAAAAAGATGCACCATCAAAATTACTCTACAGAACATACTAGCCAAAATTAATTAAAGATATGGACTCACAACTGCCTGAAAAGGAAACATTTTCAGTTACATACCAAGGTTATTGAGAGTTCTAGAATATTCTGAAAGGCGCTGTGGCCTGGGAGGCAGAGTCTGAGAAGCACGTGGTGTTATACAGTTCCTCAAAGGTGTTTTCCATGAGGGTTTATAATCATCCACGGAGTCACATAGGCTTAGAAGCTTCTCCTGTGCATTGTGTTGAAGACATGAGTTGTTCTGTGGCTTAGTCCAGATTGCTGTCTGAACTTCCCTAGCAATGAGTTTCCAGCACATTGCAGAAGTCAGATTCATCAACTTGTCCCAAATTGCTGGAAAATCTTTATCTTTCCTGTAAGCAGGTGGAGCAGAGTAGACAAAATATCCATTGGTTCGCAATAGGCGATCAACTTCTTTAATTAGAATGCCATCTGCACCCAAAAGAAAGAGGATCAGTTGACATTCTACTCACAAGTATGACTAAACCTTTATCTCATTTGAGTTGTTTATTTCAAAACTAAATATATTTTTAACACCGAAGAGATGACATTGAGTTCATGCTAATATGTTTTTAAAAAACTGGATAAGTGTCATAATAAAAGATACAAAATGAAACAGATATGTTCATAAAGTTTTGAGTTGTTTCTGCTTAACATATTCAGAAAGTGTTTCCTCAAATAAAAATACTCATGTGGAGCAAAATGCTATAGATTTTATCTTATATAAAATGCAATCTTTACTATTCATCTCCAAGGATAGGAAGACTAACCATTCTCATGCCAATCAACACGACATCTAGAACAATGGACCATTTCAAAAGAGCAACTGGGATATGGTAGCTGTTTAGTGGCTAAAGCAGAAATCATTGCTCCAATCCCTCGTTCTAAAGCAAACTGAATTTGATTTTCATGGCCATCTTTTGGAGCAAAAGACATAGTTTGAATATTCAAAGGAAGAAGATAGGCTGAGAAACTAGCTACCCCGCAACCAACATCTAATACTTGATATACCCCTGCAGAATGCAGGTCACCAGTCTTACTCGTCATCATATTTCCTAACCTGCAGCAGCAGCACAGACATCGTTGATTAGACGCATTACCTGAACCTAACCAGACAATAGCGTTAACAATATTCAAGGAGTTGCAAAAACTTGTCAAAGGAACGTTACAGACTCAGACGAAGAAATTATGGTTCAAAATAGGCCAAAGTTAAAATCAAACATTCTTTAGAACATGTGCAGCTACTTGTTTTTCTGGAATTATTTAATACATCAAGCCAACAACCTCTTTTGTTACCTGATAAATTTCAAAGATGCACCAACTGTACCCCAGGTAACCAAATACATCACGTTCACTCGAAAGTCAAAAAAGTGAAAGGTTCATCTTAAACAGAAAAAATATGTACATAAGCAAGGGTGTGTTCTGGTCATAAATATTAACTCTATTAACCTCAGAAAGCATTCCATTCACTTCCAACTTCTTCTTCTTCTTCTTTTCTCCCCTTTAATTTCTATAAAACTGATGAGAGGGAAACATGCACATCTGTAGTTTGAGTTGACGAAAAGTTCTTGTTTTCATACATGGGATGAGTTTGGTTTCTTGGGATTGACAAAAATAAAAATTTAGGTGTCACTTACATATGTGCAAATCTAGAGACACGATAATATAAATGTAAGAGAGTTGGAAGCTGATTTTGGAGTCCTATAGGAGAGAGCTAAGGATGATTGACAACTGAATTCATCAAGGTAAAATCTTATAGAGTTGGGCATAGGTTTTCAAGATGAGTTAGAATAATAATACGTAGATTGGTGCACCACTTAAGTAATAGGAAGACAGAGCCATAGAAAAGCTTTACAAAATTATGAACTAAACAAAAGGAAATGTAACTATTAGATCAAAAGGCGGCAAAAATTGGCTACTTTACAAGCAACTACATGACAAAGGTAATTCAGAGGATGAAACATAGATCAAGATGCTCCAAGAACAGATAAGATTTACTCAGGTGACATCATGGAAGTACCACCCCAGAGAATAACAATAGCAATTATGTAGTACTGAATAGAACTTGTCACAAAACATGATTGGACAAACATAACCCCCCCCCCCCCCCAAAAAAAAAACCTTAAAAAAGGGGTGCTCGTTGCCTGTAAGAATAATCAGTTAATTCGTTATCATATAAAACATACCGCCGTAGTTTTTTTCCTAACAGATAGTGTAATCACAGTCAACTGGCAACAATAATATGTATTAAACTTTCTTGAACAATCAATATTTATTTACTCACTCCTTTTCTCTGAGATTATTAAGCCTCTGTTTGTTTCCCATTATTTATTCATTAAAATGAAAAATATGACCGTTATCCATCACATCAAGCCACCATATTTGAAAATCTATCTCTTTTGTGAGATCCGTAACAACTATATTTTTCATTCTCATTTTTATATTAATGTGGCTCAAATGGGGCCTTAACTAATAGTACAAGAACTCTGTAAAACCACTAGACTAAGGTGTATATCTGATATCTCAAGTGTAGACTGAACTGTTGTTATGAGAAACTATAGGTGACTTCACGAGTTAAACTTTTCTCCTCACCATATAGTAATTTTGATGCTACATTTTCTTTCATGTTCCCATTTTCATCTACATATAATTTCATACTTTCTACAGTCCTACAAATAAACAACATATTTGACTATCAAAGGAAAATTTGATTGCGAATATTCAGAAATTAAGTGAAAGGAGTGGAAATTTGTACTAGCTTTATCAAGAAATTAAAACAGTCAGTAAAATGTTGAATGACATCAGGTCCTAAAAAACTTATTGTTGAAGCTCATGGAATAAAGAAAATGGGCATTTATCCTGACAAAATATATTGCTAATACTCATCTTAAGGCAAATCTAGCAGATAATCTAATACCGTTGGTACTGTAGTGCTATCCATCCAAATGTTCCAAATAACAGGTGAAGTTGCAAACTTGAGATCAGAAAATGAAATTATCAGTTGTACGCAATAAGTTTGGCTACTCTGCTTGGAGGAATTGCTAATTTTGGAAATATTACAAGCACAACAGCTTAAAGTTGCCCATAACTTTTCTTCATACATCCACAGGGACAATTTATTTTAAAAATCTGAGGTGAAATGTTAAAGACTGGTAAGGGCATCTCATATACTTCAACATAAAACCTTTTTTCAATAATCACTGAAGCAAGTAAAATCTATATATACCTCTTAATGTACTCAGTGGCTCCATGCTTGAAATGAGTACCGCCACCAGGAAACCACCAAAGCTGATCTTTGTCATGCACCCAATTTTGCCCTCCTTTTACCTCAGCGAGGCGCGTATGATTCACATTGCTTCGCCAGACGTAGTCCCTACTCGTTGGCCACCTTATTGGCAACTTATAATCAGCCGGCGGTGGAACCAAACAAAACAAGCGCCTACCAAGTGGAGGACAATGCCTCTCCAGCTCTTCTTTTCTAGAAAGATCTAACTTGGGTAGCAATCCCTTATTGTAAGAAATATCATGACATGGAATGTATTCAGTATATGACAAAGGGCATACATTCATCCCAGTTTCTGGGATCGTAAGTGGCACTGTCTGATAAGTGAGAGCTACTTTATTTGTAAATTTGGAAGTAACTGCAAGCATAAAGATAATGACATAAAAAAGAAATACGAAAGGCATTTCGACGAACATCCATACAGCAATAACCAAGATCTGTTAGGAGCACAGCCCACTGAAAGCTCATACTTTCCGATTATCAACCTCCAAAAACAAATTTTAAGTGGCTAGGTGTTTGAAACTGGAAAGTGCTCAACCTCAACTGCGCTGGATATATGAGCTCATGAATTCCAAATTATTGTACATATGACACTACTTCCATTCTTCATCTGTGTATAACTGTGGATTCATTAATGAAACAATGCGAGCAAATATTTAAGCTTTTCAAAAACCCAATAACTAAAATAGATTTTATATTTTTTTTATAACAAATTCATTTACTAAGCCTGCACATTTCTGAGAATTCCCCATTCCACATAACTAAGCATGAATTATCTCTTCATGCAATGATATTTAGTACTCCTCAACCTTGTTATATGCGAAAACCGTGCTTTTTAAAGATATATTACTAAATATTCGAAGATGTAAACGTCAAATGAACGTTATTTTTCTTAACTTTCAGACCCAAATCGAATACCAGTAGAATAGTTAATATGTAATTTTTTACTGCAGTAATTAAAAATCAACATTTTAGTAGTGCGTTTATTTTATAAAAGGAACGCACTTTACTGAGCTTGCCATTTCTGGTAAACTTTCCACTCTACATAACGAAGATCGAATTACTTTCCATTTCAATGATAGATAGTATTTACCATTTACTACTCCTCAATCTATCATAAAAGAGAAACCCCATACTTCTAAGGATTTATTACCAAACATTAACATCAACCTACAAAAATTAATCCATTTTCTTAGCTGGATGCAACTTTTTACTGTGGTAATAAAAAACCATAATACAGTAATAAAATATTTTAACAGAGGAAATGCATAACTGCACTGACCAGCAACTGATAAATTATTGACATCCCGGTGTTGTAAGTCTGACTGTTGGAGTGGTACGTATACGGAAGAAAATTTATTGCCAAAAAATGTGCCAGTGTAGAAGGATGCCATTATTACTAAAAGAACCAACATTATGGTCTGACCATTCTTCCAATCAAACGCTCTCATGTTCATAGATCCCGCCATTTCTTTGCCCTTTTGTGTAACAAGTATCGGTGTGTGCTACCGTGGCATTTGATTAATCGGTGAGAAAGAGTTGAATTGTGAAGGACATTCGTCTACGGAACCAGATCGAAAGATATCACGCTTAGTGATTGTGATAAGAGAGACAATTTGTAGCTGAGAGTGAATAGTTTGAGGTGTTGATTTTCGTGGCGGTTCAGACGGAGGATCACAACCCGGAAAACCGATCCATTCCCCCTGCAAATTTGCATCTGCAGTCTCCAAGCTAAACTTCTCGTAGCACCTGAGTCCTCATTCAAATTTTCGTTTCATTTAGATCTCAAACTTTGATTTTTAGTGCATGTGGATCGTTTTGGACAGAAATATTCTATTCCCAATTTTTTTCCTTTTTCTTCTCCTTTTCTAATTGTTTGTAAAGAAATATAGGTAGATGGCTAAAATATCCTTGAAAAGGGTGTGCACATGATTGTTTAATAGAGTTTTTTAGACAATACTAGTCTATATTGCACGGGCAGGATTCTGTTGAACGTTATGTTAGCGTTTTTAATGTTGAAAATTGTTTAGTTTTTAATGTTGATATTAGTTTTCTGTTTAAAGAAAAAGTGAATTCATTAGTTAAAAACAGAATCATTGGATGTAAGCTATGATATTAATTTTGAAATGGACTGATTTAACATAATAATATTTCATTGTATTTGCAATGGAAAGGAGAAAAAGGAAAGTAAGACGCCTACAACAAACTTTAAATTTTAAGAGTAGTAATTTATTACTATTCGATGGAATTGAAAGTCTTGTACATAGACAAACATATATACAGATCATGTTACTTGCTCCAGATATACAAAATAGAACATTAATTATTGTTTACTGTCACAAAATAGTCACAAAAGTATCATATATGTTATTCATTCATGTTTTTCTTTTAAGGTGATCCCAATGGTTCGGTCATCGATTTTGGAGCCTGTGTGAGTCCTTTTTTTGGGTTTTGACTCTGCTCCAATAGGTACATCTGATGGTTGGAAGAGAGACATTTTTGCATGCGGTGGATTGATTTCTTCAGGAGCGGTGGAAATGTCATCGGGTCGTCTGGACACCTTGTTCTTGCCTTTTACGTCTTTGTTGTTGGAATTTTTTCCATTTCAATTTGCCTGTTTGCATCTTCTGTAACAATTGAGGAATCAACTTGATTTACTGTGGAGGAGTTGAACACGAATATGATTTCAAAGCAGTACTCAAGTGGGTCGTGGCGCTTTTCTGTTGCCTTGAGGTAAAAGAGTAGCTCTGTATCACTTTCCAATTTGAGAACATCATTGAGTTCTTTAATACCTTCCTGTAGTTGACGAAATATATTTCAATAGAGTGGCGTGTTTGTTGTTAAGAAGAAAGCATTTTCGAAGGATGTTGAATATGATGTTGTACCTTCCGAAGATGGTTCATTAAGTTATTAGCGCTACTTTCGAGTAACACTTCTGCTGCATCTCCTATGATGGTTGCATTTAATGAACCGGATTTATCTTCAAGTTGTACAAAAGCATTTACCCTAAAGAATACGTTTTTTTTAAGCCATGTATTATGTACCTTATTCTTGAAGTAATAATTAGTAAATTTTTGAACTTATATTTAATAGAAGAAATTACCTTGGGATAGTTTTTGAGTGTTCGTACTTGCATAATCGACATTTACGAATTTCTCCAAAGTTCGCGTTGAAAGTTTTCTTGCAGTTGTTATAAGACATATACCAAAATTTTTGGTCCTTTGAAGCTATTTTCTAGCGTGCATTCACCCAGTAAAATTTCTTCTGTTAAAAGATATGTCTCATGTAATTAGATAAAAGGGTACGACTGAGAAAAATACGTGATGTTACTATAATATTTATTGTGAAATTAAAGATAATGTGTTTCTATTAATTATATTCCGTTTATATTAGTATAGAAGTACCGTTAGATACACCTCTAATAAATCCTCAATCAGTGTCAATTCATTATCAGTAGGAGGATAAAGTTTCGGTGGGCTGACAGCAATAAAAAATTTATTTTCCGTCAGTTTGTCAAGCGCTTCCTTGATAGCTTTCACCCTACAAGAAATAACGATATATTTAGTTATAAAATAGAACCTTTGTTTTTTTTTTTTTGTATTAAAGGTACGTAAATAAGAAATATGTATATTAGGTATGTTGTATTACCATTCTTTGTACTCCGCAACAGCATGTAGTCATGGACATTAATGAAAAATTGCTATTTACTTTGGTCGAAAGTGTAATGCCTGTACAAAAGAAATTAAGAATATCTTACATGAAAAAAAATAATATTATAAATAGAATTGTATTTGTAAAAGAAATTTACCGTTGAACGAAGAAACTTTGAGATTTGTAGCCCTTTTAAGGGGCCTATTTGGAAGATGTTTAATTATCGAAGTGCATTCTCTTTCTACAAAGGTATCCCATAATGTTAGTATAACAGTTTTGAATTCTTTATCTATCAAGACTACATCTTGTAGATAAGCTTCTGTACCAAAGTTAGTTTGAATAAGGCGTTTCTATCGAACACCTATAGTGACAACCATCACGCCTACAAGGTTACGTAAATTGTTTTATATGTTATTTTGCATACATTAACTTTGAACGTAAAAATTAATTATGAAATATTTTATATATTATTTTGCACGCAATAAATTTGTACGTAAAAAATAAATTATGAAATGATTTGTTTAAATGTAATGCAGTAGAAATCTTACCTATGTCTGTATTTTTGTCCATATGCCTCTCTAGTTAATTTGTCCGTGACGGAGGTTTCATGCCTCCGTGCACGGAGGTTCCCAAACTCCGTGCACGAAGGTTTTTGAATTTGTATTTTTTCCCGTGTTCATGTATTTTTGAATTTGTATAAATATTATTTCGCTACTTGTTTAGAATTGTTAAATTTGTTTACAAATAGTATGTTTTCAAATTATTTATGCAGATGTCTTTGGAATATATACTGTTTCCAAATCAATGGTTTTCTGCTACTATTACTCAATATCCGAGTCGGGAATATCTTAAAAATTTTATAGATTTTATAGATACAAATCAACAATGTTCTTATAATGTGTAGTAATTTTTATGAATTTTTTTCTGGAATTATTTATAAAGAAGATGAAGAGCTATTTAGTAGTAGATTGATACATGAATTCGTAATGCGACTTGTTGACTGTGGCAAAAATAACAAAGTATGGGTAAAATTAGATGATCGTATTGCTAGATTTCGTATGCAAGAATTTTGTTTTATCACTGGATTACCTTGTCACGAACCGGTTATGAAGATTGATCATAGCAATAATCGTCTTAGAAATCATTATTTCAATAGTAGTCAAAGAATTAGCATAAAAATGCTATTTGAAGTTTTCCATGAATGTGAAGACTTAGTAGATAAATTTAAGTTGAAATTAGTTATATTGGTGGAATGTGTTATAAAATCAGTTGGAAGAATTATTGGTTACAAAAATCTTGGTATGGTCGAGCATCTTGATGAATTTCTTGGATATCCTTGGGGTCGAAAATGATTTTTTATTTTGTTAAATTCACTACGAGAATCACAATTGCAAAGAGCAGAAAGAGTGCAACGGAACGAACAAATAGATTGTAAGTATGCATTACGAGGGTATCCACTTGCATTTCAGGTATGTTATTAATATTTTTTTTTCTTTTGTTGACTTCATTTATTTGTAAGAGAAAAATAATTGTAATTTGTAATTGCGATGCAGTATTGGATTTATGAGGCATTTCCAGAAATTGGAAAAAAATTTGGACGACGTCGATACAAAATAGCACAGAGTCCACGAATGTATAAGTGGAGTTCTAATAAACTGCTGACTGAAAAAACGATTAAGCATTTTTTGGCTACTCGAGAGGTACGATTTCTTTTAATGAATATATAAATACATTTGTGTTTAATTATTTAAAAACAAAATGAAAAAATTATTTTGATATTTTATTAAAATTACAGATTCAGGTTATTTCAACATTACATCCCACGGAGGAAGAATTGGAGACATCTTGGTATATAAATTTTTCACTGCCAGCTAATAATGAACATCGTGTATTAGATGACATCGTCGATGGAGAATTAGACAATGTGGTACAACAAATCTCAGAGGATACTTTTGAGCAAGAAAGAGATAATATATATGCGCCAGAGACGACCATTCCTAGTACGTCAAGAACTTCACAAGTAGCGGGGCCTAATTTTGGATCTAGCACCTCTAATTATGTGACTGAAGACTGGATGATAGAACTACTTGGTGTCCAAAAGCAAGACATAATAAAAGATGTGTTTGATATATGTGGCAACTTGAGAATAAAAGTTTATGACAATCAAAGACAGTTGTTCGAACAACACCAAAAATGACAGGAGGATTATATGCAATCTACTATTCGTTCCTACATGTATAAGTCATTATCAAGTTTTTTTAACACACATTTGGAGAAAGAGGAACAATTATTCCAACAACAACAAAAATGGCAAGAAGACCATTATCAGACCATGCACTCTTATGTAGATACCAGTTTAGATTCCATGTAATATTATGTGGATGAACAAAATAAGAATACGTTGCAGAAATTATCTGAATGGAAATCAGACATGAAAGCCATTATTAGTTGTACGCAAAAAACATTCCTATTGGTACATGTCCGATTCCCGATGATCGACCGAAGGATGCATCAACTTCTCAACAAGTCGAAAGTTCTGAAACATCACAAGGAAAGAAGAAAAAAAAAGGGAAAACAAATAGAATCTTCTTCGTCTAGAAGACGTCCTTTAGAAGATTATTCTATGCAAAAATACTCGACTCTTAGAAACTGGATAGCGGAGAACGAATCAAGGTTAGAAAGATGATTTTTTATTATTGATTTAAATGCTACAATTTTATTTTGATTTATTCAACTCTAATTTTAATTATGCTATACAGTGCATATTTGGAAGATGCCATTGGGAACGTCTATGGAAGAAATTGGTTGAAAACTTTATTGGATAGAACAAAAGATATAAATATTGCGGTCAGTACTATTTATTGAAAAAAATTAATTTTATTTCATACTTAACATATTTGATTTTTATCAAATTATTCCACCAAACAATTGAATTGGAGCTAAAATTGTTGAAATGATTAATTATTAATGATTGTACCCGTGTATCTAAAGAATATGCAATCATGGGCTTTCAATTTGAAAATGAGTGTGCCAATATGATGATTTGGCAAAGAGATTTTCACGTGGGAAATAATAAAGGTGAACCAGATGGAACTCTTCTGAACAAATATGCGAATGGAAAAATGCCTGTGGAGAGCCGTCCATGGGTAGGGTGTAAGTATTTATTAATTCCATGTTCATTTTCCAGAAATACTTGGTACCTTTTTTTGGTCAATATTCCGGAGTGGAAATTCCAGATATACGATTGCAGCCACAACGAGCATACACCGAATCAAGTAAAAGCACATGCGAATGCGACAGTTAACGTGATTAATTCTTTACTGTTTGACAAAGGTTTTGCAGGGAGACGGGATATAAGCAAACACAAAAAATAAAGAAATGAAGCTAGAGATTATACCATGTCTACCATGTGCAAACAACGGGTAAGCATCGAAAATAATTCTTGTTTAATATAATAGATATTTATTCGTAAGTACTAATTACAAAAAAAAAAAAATTACAGGCTGAACTGTGAAGTTTTCGTGCTTAAATATATCGAATGCTTTGTTCTAGGATTTTCGATAAAATCGGTTTCACCAGACAGGCTAGTTATATATAGATGAAAAATTGCCGTTGATATTTTAAATAATGAATATTTCCTTCATCCACGTCTGTCTTCGTAATTGTAATGGAGTAATAATTGAATGTCGTTATTTAATAACTGTAAAGAATGTATTTTATTCAAGTGTTATGTATTTTTTAGCCACTATTGGATATTTTTAGAATCCCTAATATTCATGTTGAAATTACGAAAGGAAATGAAAATAAACTGTTAAAATAACATAAAAATCAAAATGACGTGACACTAAATTATTTTTTGACCTATATGTTGCTTTGAGAATTTTAATTTTTTTTTAATATTAAGGAAATAAAGGAAACGGAAATCGGTCTATGAGCTATTTTTGTACATTTTATAAATTAAATTAATCTTATTATTAGTCATGATTTTGTTAGTTACACGTAACTTTTAATATTTTAGATAGAAATAGAGAATTAATTTCTTTGTAAAAAGAGAAATAATTTAAATACATATTTTTTCTACTGAAATAAATGTTGATAGTTGATAGCGTGAAAAAGTAAAGAAGTAAGATTGTGCATCAGATTCAAACTAATGGACAGGAAAATACAAGTCGGAGATGACAGTATACTGAATTTAAAGTAATGGGTAGTGGAGATGACAATACACTGAAATGGCGTATGATTAATTAGCTGTTGGCAAGCTCAACTTGAAAACAGTTAAACGTGTACTTTTTCTCCATTTTTCACATTATCAACTTTGAATTAGATTATGTAAAATTAGTAATAATATTTTTGTAAAAAACTTTTTGATAGGAAAAGCAATTCTTTATTTTTAAAATATTAAAACTTTTTTATACCTAAAAAAATAATTTCGTTTTTCAAACAAGATTATGAAAAACAAAAAATACTAATAACGAAATTAAATATGTTTATAAAACATAAAAGTACTTATAAGTATAAAACTCACGTAAAGTTATTTTGAAGAAAAAATGATTTTTTTTTGTAAAGGCTAATATTCGAATATATTTCATTTATTTAATTAAATATAAATATTTACGTATTCTTCTTTTTTGAAATGAGATTTTTAAAATATTATAAATTCTGATAATTGTTTTTGGCTTATACTTGTAAAAAAATTGCTTATAAGTAAAAAAAATCGAACGTTATATTTATGAAGTATAAATATTTAAATATATTTTATTTTTCAAATTAAATAGTGATAAGAAAATTACACTATCTCCAATGTAAAGAGTGACTTATAAGAAAGAAATTATTTTAGTTTATTTAAAAGTAAAAGAATACTTATAATTGTAAAAGATACTTAAATTAAAAAATTGAATATAAATATTTGTAAGTAAATATTCAGATATATTTCATTTTTGCAAATAGAATATTTTGAATAAAATATTAATAACAAAAAATTGAATAAAAAAGAAGATACATTACTTCAATGACTTTAGATAATATAAAAAAATTGAATAAAAAAGAAGAATTAAATATAGAATTTCCACAACTATTTATTTTCAACAATGACTTTAGATAATATAGAATTTGTTGTTTGTTTTCACATACTTTCCACGAACACAGTTTCGTATACAAAATAAAATTCAGGTATTTTTTTTCTTTACGCTTTGTGTCTTTTGAAATTAATATATTCTTTTTCCAGGTAATTTTTTCTTTTCTATTATCTCTCTCTTCCAGCCTTCACGTCCAGTCATTAAATTAAAAAATGGTGCTTGGACTTTTATGTCCTTTTCATTTGATTTAAATGCAATCAACGTGTATATTTAATGGAAGTAACAAAAGAAGTGGATGGAAAGGACCAACTTTGCAAAAAAAGGTTGAAATATGGCTGTAGATGCCACATTTAAAACGATAGGGATGATTTCACAATGAATGCAAACGATAGGAATGTTTTGTGCCAATTACCCTAAATTTTCGCTATTTAATTTTATCTCTAGACTTCTTTCGGTATGAATATTAAAATATATATTGTTATTGAAACTATATTTTAATAAACAGATTAATATATCTAGAGTGTCAAAAATAATTTGGAAGTAAATAAAGTAAAAACGAAAATGTATAATCGTAAAAAGAACTTATATTATGTAACAAAAAAAGAAAAAATCTAAATAATTTTTTTTTAAACAACGAGAATAGTTATTTTCAATAATATAATTCATCTATTTTTGTAACCCGTGAACCTGTTTTAATAAGAATTTGTCTATTTTTAGTACCTCTTGTCAAATTGTGTGTTTGGCCCCCACAAAAGTATTTTATTATTTCATCCATTTTTCAACATTCTTTACTAACTAAGATCGCCCCATCTTTGTTTGATTTCTGAACAAATATTTTGGCATTATAACACGTTTTCGTGAAATTCAATTAGATCTACAGCCTTTGAGTCATGTAATTCAGACATTGTTGCCGTGTCAATAGAGGGTGCAATCATTAATGCAGCATAGAATTACAATCTTACCCCCTTCTTTGTCCCATGTAGTGAAAAAATAAGAGATTTCTTTGTTCTTTTCAGCCAAAAGTTGACTTTGGAAAAAGGAAATGGACCCCACAAAATAAAAAAAAGAAGGTTGAATAATGTAAATGCATGTGAAAAAATAGTGCACTGGGTTAGTCTATGTAACAATAGGAGTACAGGTATGGCACATGGGGCCTATCCTCTTTTAAAATGTGGCAAATAAATTGTCCTCTTTCAAAATGTGGCAAATAATGTTTTCACAGGGAGCTAAATGAATAAGAACGAAAAGTACATTTTTTCTAGCCTATATAATTATGTGTTTTCAATATTTACTTACAAGAATTTTTAGCCTTCGAAATTTGCATATCTTATGCCAGACTTGTTGCTGCTTCACTGAAACAGGTCTTTATCTATTTACTCTCTTGTATTTTACGTCTTATATTTTAATTGTATAGTTTTAAGTTATAATTTATTTGAAGATCAACTGATTTGTACGAAAAAATCAATAGATGCACACAATCTCTTATTCCTTTTATTATAATGTTATAAAAACTTTTTCATTCATTCATATGAAAAAAATATGTACATATTATCGCTGTAAAAATTGTACCACTGCAGTGCTTCAAAATGGATGTTCCACGTCGTTTTTACATAACTATCAGTAATTTCCTTAATCACGTCATCAATCTGGTTAGTCATACAATATTATTATTTTTTAGCTGGAATGAATTTTTCTCATATTTTACTTATAGTTTTTGTCCGTATATATTTGTTTATAGATGATTCCTAGAGCGTTTGCGAAAGACTGGAGACATGAATTTGGTAATTGCGTACGATGGTATAATTGTGACAATAAAATTAGAAACAGTTAATGGGAAATTTTATTTAACTGATGGATGGGAGCAATTTTTCGATCATCACAATTTACACGATGGTTATTGCCTAATATTTGAATATACCAAAAATTCGACATTTAACGTGATCATAATGGATGATTATGGGTTAGAAGTGAAATATGAGTCGGACGTCTCTGAAGAAAGTGAAGAAAGCAACAATTCGAATATGGATAATCCTGTATTCGAAGTGAAGTTAACACCCGTAAATATGGCCATCGAAAAATTGTAATTTTCCTTTTGAATAAATATTTTCATTCTATAGTTGTACTAAGTCTATAATTATGACCTCAAGACTAATAATTCATTCATGGCATTGCAGTATATACCGGGAAGATTTGTCAGCCAGCATTTGCCAAAATTCGTGCGTAGTGTTAAAATTCCCAACTGTTTACTTCAAAATTGGGATATCACCACAAATTTAAGGTCAAATGGTGTGGTATGATATCTCACTATAGGATGGACACATTTTCTCTCCATGAAGGAACTAGAAATGGGTGATACATGCATATTTGAACTACTGAACAACGAACCTCCTGAATTTTTAGTGTACAAAAAAAATCACAGTGATGGAAGTTTGACAAGACTATGAGATTTTTTCATTTTAACTTGTTTTTCGTTTTGGCTATTTTTGTATGCAACCATAATGTTTTACTACAAATTTTATGTCCATCTAATTTATTACAATCTACTCTTATTGGATTTACTTTATTTACGTACTTATATATTTTAGCAACATTTAAATAACTTTTAATTTCAAAATCATAAAACACTATAAACCTAGTAAATACGTCCAAAACTATTATAAAATATGGAAAGAAATATTAAAAAAAACTTAATTGAATAAAGGGACGAATGGCAAGGGATCCCAACAAACTGTCAGCCAAATAGACTCCTATTCATTTTGGTGAGTGGCCGAAATTTTGGAAAAAATTCTGCTCCGGATGCATTGCGATCACATGGTATATGTTAATGCGGTCACATGGTTGTGTGTATTCCTGCCGCTGAGTTCCCTGTGACCGTCTGTGCGACTGCATGAGTGGTTATGCGTTGTGATTGCGTTCATGTAAGCTACAGCCATTCCATTTCTTGTTCAAGCCAAGGTGCTTTACTCCGTTCCATGTTGATCCACATTGTTCTAGCTTGCTATAGCTTCCATTTCCAACTTCTAACTTGGCCCTTAAACTTTCCTAAAGATATTTCATTTAAAGTCGATATAGTAGCCTCAATTGAAAATTAAAGTCTAAGTCGAAATTATCCACAATTTATTTAATTAATAAGTGTAGTCCTAGAAGTTTAATTACAATTACAATTAAGTTTACAACTTTCGTAGCAATTAAAATAAAATTCAAGACTTTATAATAGTTGTAATTAAGTCCAAAACTTTCCTAGTAATTATATTAAAATTCAAATTTTTTTAGTAATTATGTCACATTACTTTGAAGGGTTATGACAAGGACCTAAGCTATATTGATATATGCTTTAATAATTAGATTATGTCAAGTCGATTATCGATTACCCAGTCTAATTATTAGTCTTTTTTCACTAAAAACAAAAGACTGCATTATCTATATAAAATCACAGATTAGTCAATAAATTAGGAATATTTTTCCTCTTACCTGTTGTGCATGTATTTTATCTCCGTCCGAGATTCGATAAATAAGTATGGACACAATGGCCATATTTCGCATCTAATTATTCTCAATAAGTTAAGTATCATTTTCAGTGTGATGCGCACTTGTGGTAGAGGATGAAAACAAACACGTCTCTTTCTTGCAGGGAAAAGATAAATGCCAAAAAAGGAAAGAATATTGCAAAATGATAAATGCCAAATGTAATTAATGTTAGTAACTATTTCACCAACCTACTTTATTTCTTCACTTCAAATTCATAACTCATTTTTCATCTACATCTTCAATTCATTCATCTCAAATCTCAAACTAATTACAGTGTGGAATTAAGCAACAAATTCTAAGGTAAGTTGATTTTTATGAATAATGTTATTTATATGAATAATTTACTATTTTTAATCGTTGATATTTGTGGAAGAAATGTGAAGTTTGTGTCGAAAATGAAGCTGGTGGTGTAGGAAGTAAATGAGGGAGTGCCCGCACGCGGTGGTATGGGAATCCCCGCCCGCAATACCAGTGCGGGGAATCCCACACCAATTCTTGCGGTGCGGGGACTCCCCGCACGAATTTGTGCGGGCATTGTTGCGAGGACTCATCACTCTTTTTTTTCCTTTTTTTAAAGTTAAATTATAATATTTTTTATATAAATTGGAGATAAAATCTCAGAATTAGAAATAAATATTACATCTAATAATTGATATACATTGATAGTAATTTTTTTTTCCAGCTTACATGATATATATGATATATACTTATATGAAATCACGAAGATATGTTGGTATATGTTATGACACTTTTCATTTTTATTATTTGTGCAGATGTTTCTAGATTATATAATGTCACCAAACCAATGGTTTTCTGGTACTATCACTCAATACCCCAATTACCAATATGTAAAAGATTGTATAGTATTGCTTCAAACAGATGAGCAATCACTTTTAATTTCTAGCGATAACAGTTTTTATGGATTTATGTATAGAGATGAAGAGCAACAATTCAACAGTAAACTTATACATGAATTTATAATGAGGTTTGTTGACTGCGGTAAAAAGAATGAGGTGTGGGTGAGGTTGGACAATCATTTTGCTCGTTTTGGCTTGCAAGAATTTTGTCTAATCACAGGATTACTTTGTTATGAACAATCTTTTAATCTTGATCCCAACAATTCTCGACTTAGAGATCAATATTTTGAAGGCAAAAAAAAAAAATTAACATGAGAATCCTTTACGATGCATTCCAATTGTTTGAACATCCAGAGGATAAATTAAAATTGGGATTGGTGATGTCGGTAGAATGTGTTTTGACACTAACGGATAGATATATTGATTACAAAACTTTAGGCATGGTTGAGCAGCTAAATGATTTTTTGTTGTATCCTTGGGGCCGTAAGGCATACTTTGTTTTGTTGAAGTCGTTACAACAATCACATATTAAAAGAATACAAAGAATGCAACAGTCTGGCCAAAATGAATGTAAATATATACTACATGGATATCCCCTTGCCTTTCAAGTAATTTTAATTTTAATTTATTTACTCTATATTTTGATTTTATACGTATTTAATATTGATTTTGAATTTTTTATTGTAGTTTTGGATATACGAAACATTTCCTCAAATTGGAGACAAATTTGGACGACGTATGTATAAGACATTACAGGCTCCAAGAATGCATAAATGGAAGCAAAAAAAAAAAATATTGAGTGAGAGAAGAGTAAAGCAATTTTTCACTGCCCAAAAGGTACGATAAATTTAAATATACATTTGACTATCTACGATAAATTTAGATATACATTTGACTATCAATTATCTAATTATTTAATAGTGGGAAAGGAAAGTATTATAATTTTTTATTATATTTGTAGATTGAAGTACTTGCAGTGTTAGCACCCACTGAAGAAGAATTGGACAAAGTTTGGTATATGACTTTATCATTACCAATTGATAACCAACATACTATTTTAGATGGCATCGTTGGTAGAGAATTTGAGAATACACATTAAAAAATTCCAAGACAAATTCTACAACATATAGATGAGGAACAAATTCCAAAACGTATGGACGAGCAACAAACAGGTGTTGCTGGTAGTTCAATAGCAAAGATTTCAATTGGACTTCAAGAGTTTGATTGTTCTTATCTTGATTTCAACTATGTAAGAAGAGAATAAATGGAAGAAATGTTCAGTATGTATAGGCAGCACGTAGTGTCAGATATGTCTGGCTTATGTCATAATCTGAAGACAGACATAGTTGATGAATCAAGAAGACAGGAAGCAGAAACTCTTCAAAACCAGAGATAAATGTTTGAACAATATCAGAAATGGTACGAAGATCAACATGAGGGTTTGGGTTTCTAATCTGGCATGCATTCCCATCATACTGCTCTAGAAACAAAAGAACAAGATGCTCTTTATCAAGCATTTCTTGATCAACAGAAAGAAATGTTTCAACAACAACAGAAATGGCATGAACAGCAGTATCAAGGAATGCTTCAACAACAAAAAAATGGCATGAAGATCAGTATCTGAGAATGCAGTCTTATATAAACAACAATTTTGCTTCCATGCAGTCTTGTATGGACAGCAATTTTGCTTCAATGACCACGTACATTGACAACAAAAACGAAAATGTGATGAATCGATTAGATGATTTGGAATCAAAACTGGAAGCTATTGCTTGTTCACAACTGCAGGATGTTCCTGGTTCTAGTAGTGGCCAGAAAGCACCGGTTCAACAAATTCCATCGGTGGGAACATCCAGAAAAGAAAAGAAAAATAAGAAAATAAAATATTCAGGTTATCCGTTAGAAGACTATCTCATGGAAAGATATACAACAATAAAAGAGTAGGTGGTGTGCAATCCATCTAGGTAAGAAATTTGATTGTATTTTATTAATTGTATCACATTGATTTAGTATTAATTTAAACTACAATATATACATATAGTGCATACTGGAAGATTGTAGGAACTGGCAACTTACATGGAAGAGATGCACTAAAAACTATAATGGATGCAACCAAAGATATCAATATTGTGGTTAGTGAAGTTTATAACTCTGGCTTAATTAATTTTATTATACTTAACATATCTAATTTATTTCTATTTATTATATTAGCATATAGAAATGGAATTAAAGCTATTGAAAGAGTTGATCAGTGAAGGTTGCAGTCCTGTTTCCAAAGAATATGCAATTCTGAACTTCAAATTTGAACATGAATGTGCTGCCTAATTGATGTGACAACATAATGTAATGGTCGAATGTTTTAGCCATTCTTAAAAGGATTTATTAACTGTGACTTTACAGCAATACATGAATGGTGATTTGCCGATGGGTGGGCGTTCATGGATAGTTTGCAATTATTTATTAATTCCATGTTCATATACGGGAAAAAATTGGTATCTTTGTCTTGTTAATTTTCTGGAATGGAAAATTCAAATATACGATTGTAGTGAGGAGTCTCATACACCAGAAGAAATCAGGAAACAAATAAAGTCATTAGTTAAAATAGTCCAAATTTCATTGAATTCTAACAATTTTTCTTCTAGGAGACCAGAATTAAGGAAGCATAGAAACAAATTGCTCAATTTGGAAATTATACCTTACCTACCTTGCGCAAATAACAGGTATGTATTCAATGCATTTAAATTGATAATATTTATTCTTTCTTAATTTATTATTTTACCTTCTACTATTTATTTTGTCTAACAGAAAACAATTCTTTCATACAGGGCAAATTCTCCAATATTTTTCCTCAAATACATAGAATGCTTTATTTTAAACTATCCATTAGAAATAGTTCAAGCAGACATGATGAGTATATATAGAAGAAAAATTGTAATAGACATTTGTTATAATCAATATTTTCTACATCTCCGTAGTTCCTGATTAGTTTTTTATTGTAAATGTGAAGAATTTGTAATATGTAAACATTTTGAAATTAGCTTAAGGTTATTTTTTGTGCAACTACATAAATTCAAAATTTAAGAGTGAAAAATTGTGCATGAATATTTTAGCTGATTATTTGCTTTGAATAAAGTAAATGAAAGACAATATTTTAGTTTTTGATTGTAAATGTAAAAAATTTGTAATATATAAACAATTTGAAATTACCTTAAAGTTATTTTTGGTGTAATACGTAAATTCAAAATTTAAAAGTGAAAAATTGTGCATGGATATTTTAGCTGTTTATTTGCTTTGAATAAAGTAAATGAAAAACAAAGAATAAATGAGAATATACTTTAGAATATATACTTCATTAATGTTGACAATTCACTACAAAAATACAAAATAAATATTCTACTATCCATAATAAATGGATAGCAATAAATTATGTAAGTAGCATGTTATACATACATCATTTATCAACATTATGGTTGCCAAAATAAAGCAAAATAAAGAAAAACAAAGCTGACAACAACAAGCCATTTATTTTTATCCCAAACAAAAATATTTTAGTCATTCTTCACTTTATCTTTTGCTTTGGAGCAAACGGATTTATGTTAGAAGTAACATATGAATTTGAATTTGAAGTAATATTTTAATCATTCTTCACTCTCTCTTTGCTGGAGGCAATGTATTTTCCTTAGGCGAGTTTGTATGGATGTTTTTCTTAACATTTTCTTGCCTTTTTTCACTTGGGGTGTTTCTATCGTCTAAATCTGTCAAATCTGTCACGGAGATGATGTCAAATTTATAATTTGATGAATTAGGCTCAATTTGGAATGCTCTCAAGTAGAATGCTCATGGAGTATCCTTCATTTTTTGAAGAATAACTTCAAATTTTGTCTATAAATCATGTATGTCAATGATATATACTCTATTAATATTATGATGTAAAAAAAAGGAATAAATGTAGTCTATGAAACTGTCGATGAGATAATTAACTGCTGGATAAATATAAACATTATTGGCTAGGAATATCATCAGTAAAAAAAGTTTCATACGCGTATTAAAGTCCTATTGTTATGGTTTTTTTTATAAACCATAAATATTGGAGATTCCCTATTTAATAGTTCAAATACACATATATCGCCAATTTGTAGCTACTTGTCTGCCAGAAAATCTGCCCAACCTACACTAAGCCGGTGCATTACACCATTTTCTCTTGAATTTACGGTGATATCCTAGTAGTGAAGTAAAGAGTTGAGGATTCGAACATTTTGCACATGTCTTGGCAAATGTTATTTTGCAAACCTTCCTGGTATAGACTGAAAAACACGGATTAATGATTTACTAATATTAAGAATGATGTGGAATAGGTAAATATAGAATGACATATTAAAAATAACACCTACAATTTCTCGATGGTCATTATGATCCAGCTTAAGTTTTACTTCAAACGCAGGATTATCCATATTTAAATTGTCGTCGTCTACTTCATAATTTGAGCCATATGTAATCTCTGCTCTAGAATGATCAAATATCCTCATATTCAACATTGAATTTTCATTATATTCAAATACTACAATATAACCATCCTATAAGTTATGATGATCGAAAAATTCTTCCCATCTATTAGCCAAATATATTTCTTCGTCAATTCTTTCTAACTATACTGTGACAATTATACCATCATATACAGTTAATCGTAGTGTGTTACCTATTTCTGGTTCCCAGTAATTGATAAAAGATGTAGGAAGCATCTACAAATACGAAAAAAATATAAGTTGTACATTAATATTAATAAAAGATTTTAAAAAATCTGAAAAAAGAAATTATTATATAACTTACAAAACGAATGTTATGATTTAGTGAAACATCGATGATTTTGGAGAAGTTATTTGGCACATCCATTTTTGTGTCTACTAGATTTAGAAAGAATTACATACATCATATGATTTAGAACACCATTAAATATTGAAAATTAGACATTATGTAAATCTAAAAATCTATCTAAAAAGCAAGAAAAAAATAATAGACAACACTTGAATTTTTTGAGCAAAGTTGGGCTGGTGTAACTGGCAGGTAAAAATATTAAAAAAAATTTGGTGAGAACAAATGGTATGTGAAAGTACTTAAGCTAAAGAAATGTACGTTGCTTTTCTCAATGATTTGACGAGATGTTCACATGTAAAACAAACAAAGTATTCCCACGGTTGTAGAAGTAGACATAATATGTGCAGTGATTTTGGCACCTTCTTACAGGATTCTCGTGATTCTGTAAGATTTGTAATGTTTTGTAAGATTTTGTAGGAACAAAAAATGAAAGAAAGAGATAATACTTTTTTTTGTTTCTTGTATTAATCTTTAACCAAAACAATATATGTTTTATTTAAAATTTCATATAGCTCAAAATATTGTTGATAATATTTAGAGAAAGCAATGAAGATGCGAGTATAACCTTCGTGCGAGTGATGTCGTATCCTACAGATTTGTGCGGGTACCGCACAAGGGGGACATTCCAATGTGCGGGGTAACCGCACTTTGTGAGGGTGTGCTGACTACCCCACACAATTATGTGCAATTGCACAGGCACAATTTGTGTGGGATAGCCCGCACAATTGTGCGAGGTATGCGGGCTATCTGCACGAATTGTTGTGCGGGTAACCCCGCACGCACAATTGTGCAGGGTAATTATGTGCTTTTTTGTGGGGGTACCCCTGCACAAATTTTGCGGCGGTGTGCGGTGTAGCCCCGCACATTCTTCTTGTGCAAATAAGAAAATAGACATCTTCGCACAGCAAGTCAGCACCAAATTCATGTGAAAGTTGAAAATGAGAGTTTCTTACATTTTTTTAATACTCGAGTGTGGAAGAAAGAAAAAATTGCTTATAATTGTGCGGGTGCGACACACCACACATTTTCTGCGGTCTCACCCCGCACATTTGTACTTGTATATATGTGTGTGTGTGTGTGTGTGTGTGTGTGTGTGTGTGTGGTTTTTTATTTCTTTTGTTATTAATGATATAGTTTAATGATAGTTTCATAGCTATACAAATTTTCAATTTTATGATTAGTTTTTATTAAGCATTATTGTTTTGCTAGTTGTTTATCAACGTGAATTTCAACTTACCATCTTAAAAAGTTTTAACTTTGGCAACTAAATATAAGAAATCATGTCACTTGCAAAATAAGTTTCGTAGGTATAGATTACTTGGATGAAAATAAATCTAAATAGAAGACAAAAATAAATACAAGATTTATCAACAAAGCTTGCAACAATAATTGATGTTATTTAGCACCCATAAAGCAAACCAAACACCCTGATGTATATATCATTTCTAATCTAGACAGTTTAAACACTATATGATTTAAAAGAAGAGAATAGTTGTTGTCAAAAACTTCTCAAATATCTCAATCATCATCTACTAATTTTTTTTTCTTTTAGTGTAGAAAAACTTGTGTTATTTATGTCTCCATCACAAGTTATCTTTAAATCTGAAGACTTGAAAGCTTGGTTTACCTCAAGTAACCAATTTTTGAAAAGAGTGTGCTCCAATAATTTTCCTATGCACAACATTTACTTGACTTTTTTCACATAAATTTGAATGTTCATATGCTGCATAAATTAAATTGATTTAGATACTCCGAAAAAAAATGTTTGAAGTAGAATGTCATTCATATTTTGAATAACAATTTCAAAATGCTAATCAGTTAGAATTCTTACAAAAATGATCCATTCCATTCCATTCATCAACTTCTAGAATAATCTAACATTTGCATTATAGTTGGAAAAAAAAAGACATTTCATTTAGCATAGTCGACAAAGAAATCACGGACGAAAAAAGAAATTCCAATCAATCGAACATATACCTATAAAGAGGTGCAGTTGTATGAATGTATGAATGAAAGAACCTCCTTGTACACAACATTTTTAGTACATGAGTTGTGCGTATGATTTTCATTGGACGGTTTGATTTTCATTGTTACATATAATTGACCATGGCAGAAAACTAGTTCTGGTAGGTGCAAACCCACGAAATCAAGTGTCTGACCCTGTGCTTTATTTATTGTCATTGCAAAGTATAGTCTAATTGGGAATTGAGTCCTTTTAAATGGAATCGTAGTTCGATCAGTTTTGAGAGGTATGAAAGGGATCCTAGGTAATAAAACTTGTTTTCTACGATATTCACCAGTTGTGATTTCAGCAAGAATGACATTTCTCTCAAATTTTTGACAGGTAAGGCATGTTACATTGCATAACCCCTCGGAAGGATTGATATTTCGTAATAACATTACAGGACAATTCATCTTCAGTTTCAACTCATGAGGTGGACTACCATTAGGTGTCAAAGTATTCAAGAAGTCTTTCTGTAGGCTTTGTTTTAATTTCTCAATTGCTTTATCAAAACTATATACGTGAAACTTTGACCAGGAATTTGTTCAAACAAAAGTATATTAATGTAGTCAACACATTCATTTGCAGACGTAAGAATAACACGATTGACCATCGTATATAAATGATCGGCATATGTGTCTATATTGAAAACACACATTGTATCAATTTTTTTAAAGACGTAATTTCATCTTCGAATGGTAGAACTATACTATTTGGTAGCTTAATACAGTTGCAAGTATGTTCTTGTTCTGTTCCACCTCCAATTCGAAGTAAGTATTCACAAAAAAGGGGATCGAACTTCGCTCTCATATTTTCAACCAGTGCTAAATGTAAAAAAGAAGGCCACAAATACGAGTAAATTATGCTAGCCTTTATTATATCTTCTTTGTTTCCCTTAGGTACAATTGGTAGAATCTGTCTAAAATCTCCTCCGAAAACTATTACTTTTCCACCAAAAGGCAAGTTACAATCATTGATGTCTCTAAGCATTTTGTCTATAGATTCTACAGCACAACGATTTACCATAGGTGCCTCATCCCAAATTATTAGCCTACACATTTTCAATAAAGTTCCTAATGCCGATTGCTTGCTAATAGAGCAGTTGACTTCACCTACCATTTCTAGAGGGATTTTAAATCTTGAATGAGCAGTTCGACCTCCGGGCAATAAAGATGTAGCCACTCCGGATGATGCAATTGCTAAAGTTATGAAATGACGACATCTGACATCAGTCAAGAGTGCTCTATATAAAAAAGTTTTTCATGTCCCACCCGGACCGTCGATAAAAAAAATTCCACTTGATTCATCTTGTACTTTTTCCATAATTGTATTATATGTAAATTGTTATTCTTTATTTAACGTCGTTGTACAATTAAAGTTTCTTTCAATATCCAATTTTGTTGTTTCCTCTACAACCATTCTCATTAATCTTTCATCGTCGTCTATATTTACGTTAAATGACACAATTCATAATCGTTTATATTTTTACCAAGTGATTCTAAAATAGAAATTATATCCTCTAAAGCTCGTACTTCGACAACTTCAGCGAGCATATTTTTATTTACATAATCATCCGTCATATAAGGCTTAAATTTATCCCACAGTAATTTAGGATTATTTGGATTGCACATTGTACGAAGCGTAGCAAAAAGAAGTCTTAAAGAATAAGGCATTTCGTAAATAATAGTTTCAGATAAACATTTTTCACAACGAGTATTTCCATTTAATAAATCATAGAGAAGCGCAGCTTCACGAAATGTACCAACATTTACCCCATTGAAAATCATTAAATCATCAAATGATGTTGGACCTCTAATATGATTAAGAAGAAGACGAAGAAAATATCGTTCTCTTTCAGATGGATTTACCAAGATAATTCGTCCTACAACAATTTGCTTGTTTCTAGGTAACCATGTTTTCTTAGATGCATTTCAAACAAAATGCATTGGGAAATCTTGATACAAAAGCATTCGAGAAAATTCATTTATTTTATTTACTCGGAAAAACTCAGCTAACATAGTTTTTCTCTTATTTTCATTCTCAATAACAGAAGATAAATTGTCTATATATTTGTAAGTTACACATTGATGATCTTCAATATGAAGTTGTAAAGCACAAACAGCTGGATATATTTTCGATAAATTGAAAGCACAAAACCTTCCCATAGCTTCTGGTCGAGATATTCATCTAGTAGATTGGTAAGTAGAAATTTCATCAATGTCTTTGTCTATGTTATTTTTGTCGACCAAAAAATTAATACGATCATGTCTTTCGTATACATATTTGTATAAATATTTAACGACTTTAATAAAAGAATATACTTCAACATTGATATGACAGTCAAATTTTGCACTTAAATAATGATTATATGGCACAATCCATTGATTGCCTAACATTTTACCTCTCACTTTAACATAAATGCCATTATTACGCCACTTATACAGTGGGTACGAATTACCTCCAAATATAGTACTATTACAATAATCTTTTGGATATTTATTTTTACAATAACTATTTTTCTCCATGTATATGTTTTTAGGATTTAGATTTCCACAAGGACCATGCATATTGCGCTTTACAATAACTGAATGAAGATAATGATGTATATTTTTATCAGGAATTTCACAAGATACTATTTTATGAACTTGTTTAGTAGAAGAAATTTTATGACCACAATTAAAAATCAACAACAGATGTGCATGAGAGAGACCTCTTTTTTGAAATTCAATCACGTATATATGAGCTATAATAGGACCAAAAATATTTCTCTTGTATAAATCATTTTTAAGTTCTTCTAATTTTGCTCTAGATACACGTACAATAAGATCCGGTCGATTTTCAACCTCATCATTATATTTTAATTCTTGCTTAATTTCTGGCCAATTTGGATTACATGTTATAGTTATAAATAAATATGATTTTTCATAACGTTGGACAAGAGTTATAGCATCTAAGTATCTCCTTAGCATATCTTTAGGTCCACATGTAAAGGATTGTGGTAAAACAAATTTCTTTCCAATTTTGTACCCTTTTGTTTCTCCATTATGTATACTGTCTATGATACCTTGATAAAGTTCAGCACGAATTTGTTTCTGATTACTATGAAAATAATCTAATCTGGATGTCTCTATTTTAACATACATATCCACAACATATTGTTGAAAAAGTCTACCAAAATGAAGCAACACAGACTTATCAGAAGGCCTAATTTGTAACTTATACGAATAGTACTCACGACATGATACCTGAGACAATTTCTTCTTTGTATCCTTCAACACTACATAAGCGAGAATGAATAATTTTATATTTACTTTCAATATCACATTTGTAGAACTATAATAGACACAAGAAAGTATATAAGCAAACCTGCAGCCTTTTTTTCAATAATTTGAGTCGTAGAATTTATTACATTTGGATCAGCAACATTGTCCACAAACTGTGCAATTTGAGAAGACGTTTGTTCGTATCTTAGAATGCCTTTATGCCAACCACATTCACCAAATGGAAAGAGCAAAGAATATTGTAGAGTATCGTAACAACCATAATAATAATGAACCCTATGCAAATCACTAGAATGACCATATATAGTAATATCACGAACGCGAATATTTGTATTTTCATCATCCTGAACCCATATAGCAGCTACTTGAGATGCCAACGGAGTATCAAAGACTCTCTGATCGAGTCCTGGATGGCATCTTATTTGAATTTTATGCTCATGCAAATCAGTTATATTGCTTAAAGACCTAAAAAATTAACTATACGGATTTACCTTCAAGATTTCGATTAGAAGAAATAAAATAGATTCCACCAGGTGTTCTGAAGTTTTCATATGATTTTCTAGTTCATTAGCTATATCATAAAAATATAATTGCATATAACAAGGCGTATTATTATCCGGTATAAGTTGATTTACATAATGATATACTTGTCCCTGAATTCTAAATGTGTAGATACCTTTGTATGCTTTAAACAGTTTTTTATCATACTTTACACCAAATGAAGTGAATGCAAAGTGATTATAATATGAAAGTGCATATTTTTTAAATTCCATGGATACAGGCTCTTTAGACGTAAATAAAGTATACAATTCATCCGGTGAATCGGGCATAAAAAGTTTCACATTTCCATCAGAACAACAAAAACCTTTAGTCTTTCTATACAATTTGCGTGCACCACAATGCTTACAATAATCACAAGTTGGTAATACATATGCAGTTGCTGGTACACTTAACAAATTAGAGCTTCCATGTAATTCAGAATAAAAAATATTTATCATTTCTTCATTCAAAGTAGATGCCTCAGAATGTATTATATATTCATGCACACAATCAACTTCAGAAGTATTATTTGTAGATAACATACGATCATTTATTCTTTTACGACAATCAATACTTACAATTTCATTTCGATATCTCCTATCCGCCTGCCTTCGATTTTGTTGTCGTCGAATGAAAGCATTATATGATTGACTTGTGCTTTGGGACAAGGTTTGAAGATCAAAACGACCAGACTCTTCATTCATAGATTTTTCGAAAGAATCCATGAAAACAATGAACTGACCTCTGATTTCAATAATAGAAGAAATTATGGATTTAATTAAAAACCAACCAATAATGATATTATTACATTAAACACTGTATAAACTAAATTGACTGAACCCATATACATATTAGGAAACATTCCGCAAATCAACAATCATCTTCGAAAATGCACGTAAAAAAAGAACTATAAACTGGACGATAACAATCAAACATTCATATACCAAACTGTTGTAATTTTCATTAAACATAAACAGCAACATAAACTTCTCATGTAGATAATGGTAAAGAAAGAAAGACGTAGTCAAGTTGTATACACAGAACAAAAAAATTATGTTACATTATTGAAACCTGAAAAAATAGTAAGAAATAAATATATATGGGGAAAAAAACCTTCATAGCTATATCCAATAAATAAAGAAAAATTTACTTAGATTTTTATGTATATACAGAAAGAATAACATATCTCACATTACGTAGAAAAATATGAGCGGAACTAAATTTTCATCTATAGACAGAATAAAAAACAACGTATGTTAAATAAATAAAAAAACACAAACAAAAACTAAAATTTCCAAAGACATACCCAAACACAATCGTTACAAATTCCCTGATTTTCTTCTCTAAGATCAAGATGAGGATTACATGAATTTTTTTCGTACTGAAAGAAAGAAGAATATCGAAAGTTTTAAATATGGAAAGTTCTTTCGTAGACGAAAGCTTGAATTTTTTGGAGACAAATCAATCCAATTTAAGGAAGGAAAGAGACTGGATAACTTGAGAAAGTGATAGATAGTACATTACTTTATATATTTTTTATATCTTCTTTTATTTACTATATATTAAATGAAAAAGACAAACCATTTGAATCAAACATTTCAAATCAGTTCAATGTGAAAACGTACGTGACAAAAATACCATTATGAGTTTTTTTTGACAAGAAGCTATACAATTTCCACCAATCCATCGGAAAAGAAGTAAAAATATATAATAAATACAAATAATTAAAATTGAAATCATTTTAATCGAGCAATTTATTTGGAGAAAAAAAAGGAAAAAATTTATACTCGTAAGTAACTTGGAGCAAATTTTCTACTCGTAACTAACTATTTACATTTTACAAATATATACTTAAAAATCGAAATTCATATTTTTCACTTATAAATAGCTTTTACAATTACATTTTAAAAAAAAAAAATCGAAGTTACAATTACAATTTTTTTTAACTCTGATCTGAAATAACTTTTTCCATTTTTTTTTTACCTACTACTATAATAGTAAGTAACTATTTACATTTTAAATTCTAAATCTCTTATATATAATTGCAAAAACTACTAATATATATATATATACTTAAAATTTGTTAAGTATAAATATTTAGATATATTTAGTTTATTAAATAAATCTTAATAAAAAGATTACACTATAAGTAAAAAAATCAGCTAAAGTTATTTAAAAGTAATAAAAAAATTGTAATGGTAAATGTTATTTATAGGTAAAAAATATAAACACTAACATTTGTTTTTAAATATTTAAATATATTTAATTGTTTAAAATTAAATATTGATAAAAGAATTTACGACAAAAAAAAAAAAAAAGTGCCTATCCTCCATGCACGGAGGTTTACTACACGTTGCCTTTTTTTTTTTTTAACTTATGTTTTTGTGTTCATTTCAGACTCATTACGGGATATCAAACGAAGTCGAAATATTACATTCTTAATATCATATTGAAGTACTTGCAACATAGTATTATACGTCGTTAACGGTGCGTGAAACGACTAATCGTATCAAATGTTACGGGACGTCAAAATAGGCATTTTCAAAGTATATTTCGAAATTTTCGATAACAAGCTAACTCTAAAAATTCATCGACCATTATACGATAGTCGAATCGATAAATGTTTTACATTCACTCGAAACTTATTTCGAGAAATATATCATAGACACATCAAATGATGTAAATTAATATCGAAAATAGTTAAACGGACATTAAACGTATGTGTTAAAAAATGTGTATAAATCATTTTTTTCTTCAAAAAATCAATTATTTTATTACTATTTATTATTTCTTCACAACAATTTTCTCAATACATCATTTTGCTCAAGAAAAATTATGTGGTATAACGTAATTTTTTTCTCCATACACTAAGTGAATATGTTTTTTTTTTTACATTTTATTTACAATAATTTTGTTTATTAATATAATTTTCAAAATTTAAATATATAAGATATGGTTGATAGTTAATAGCGTGAGAATTAGGAGAAAGAGAATGGTGTTTCAGATTCAAAGCAACGGAGAAATATTACATTGGAGAATAGTGTGTGACAAAAGTCCTACAGTATTTTTGAATAGCATTTTTCCTGCTGCCAAACCAACTTCCAAACCAATTAAGTGTGAAAACGAGTGTGACAAAGATAAACAGTAAACCCTCATTCTCTCTTTTATGATAGTGTAGATATGTCTAGCATAGTACGTGCATAAAAAATTGAAGCCTAAGGACTTGAAAATCACTAAAAAAATTTAAATGGACACTTCTGGACTATCGGAGGTATAATATGACAAGAAATTATTTACAAGAAAAGCATACGTGTGTTTTTTTTTTTTTAATAACGGGGAAACTCGCAGCCGCTACCATTTGGGTGCGCACTGAGTAAACTCTCGAACTAACGCAATAGCCTGCAAACCACACCAGCCACATAAACCGCACTAGACAAGCCCTATGCGACAAGCTCGACCGAGAAAGTATTGATAGGAAAAATCGAACTCATGATCAAAAGTCTCTGCGCTCACGTACTTTAGACAGTGGTGGTAGTAATGGCGGTGAGATTGGTATGGTGGTGGTAAAATAGGTATGGATTAGGTGATTGTGGTGAATGTGATCGGGTTGGAGGTTGACATGACAATATATTACACGTGTTAAGCTCATATGTTACATATATTACAAGAATAATGCTCCTTGGATAGAGGTGATGACAGGGATGTGTTGACGGGATAGTGTGGCAAACAGTGATTGGATGTTGTGCTTTCTTTTTTTAAACTGTCCAATCATGTATTGACATGTATCCCTTTTGTCATTGAGCTTGTCAATGTAACAATATTAATATTACAAAGTATGACAAATTTGTTATACTATTATATTTTTGTAACACGTTATTTAAAAAAAAAAAAACGTGAAAGTATCCCCTATATATTTTTGTAGAAATTACACCGTAACCTGATTCTAAATATCAATGTGCAAAAGTCAGGTATGAGGTTTAATTATTCACAAATTATGTGATAAATCAACTATTTAGCAGCGATTTCAATTTCAATCCCCAAACTATTTCCTTCCGTCCATCCAATCTCTCCGTTTGTCTCTCTTCCATAACTCTCTATACTCCCACTTTCTATTCTCTCTGACAGCATCTCTCTATACCCATTCCATACTCTCTGACGACATCAGCAGAGACGACGCAGGTAGCGTGCATATGTGTGGTGCTCTACAGCGATGAACAGATAGACGTTCTGAGCGCTGTTCAATGACGATCTGAACATCGACGGACTGTTCATTGCTATATGCGGCACTCATGGTTTTAGGGCAAATGTCGAAACCACTTGATTTGTTTAGAGAAACATATGTTCTTCGTAGAGCCAGATGAACTGCTTGAAGAGGGTCAGCAAGAGCTCCAATCAAATGGGCACTGCTAGGCAGGGGTTTCCATAAATTGAATATTGATGTAGCATAGGCAGGGGAGAAGATAGTTTGCTATATGTGGTTTGTTGGTGGTTTTTATGTGGGTAGTTTTTTTATTTGATGCACTCTTGTGGTTTTGGCGGTGATTGTAGTGCTAGGTTTGGGTTAGGTTATGGTTGTGACCAATAAATTGGGCTAATTTGTAATCAATAAATAATGTATGACTAATACAATGGATAATTTATGACATTGATGCAATAACTCATGACATGTGAATTGATGAGATGTCACGTGTCTTTGTGCACCTGTTACAAGTCACATATCAAGTAGAATCGATCACATATCACTTATTTATGTTCAGAGGTCACACGTCATCATTTACAGGTTATATTGTATAGATCACAGATTATATTTCACATGTCAATATTAATTGATCGTATATTATAGTTTATATTAATTGGTCGCGCATCACACGTTATGGATCATAGGTCACAAGGCACCATTCACAAATCACTGGTCATATTGTATGTGTCACAGATATTCATAGGTCGCTTATTATAATTCACAGGTCAATATTAATTTGTCACAATTCATCATTCATAAGTAACATATCAATGTCTATAGGTCGCAAATAAAAAAGAATTAGTCACAGCCATTGCAACGATATCAAAGGCAACAAATCGATGTAAATTCAAAAGAACTGGTCACAAAGTTAGTTATCCAGATTTCGACAATGAGAATTGAAGTTATTTGATTCGATGAGTACTCTGTAAATTACACTAGTTGCTATTTTCAATTCCAATTTTAAAAAATAAATTTAAATTACACCAACACTGCTCAGTTATCGACGTGCTTCAATGATCGCTATATTTAAAGATGCAGGAGGGTGAATGTCGACTACTGTAAGAGGGGATGGCGAAGAACGGATGCCATGACTGTGGTTGGACTAGAGAGAGATTGATATTATTAAATTACCACCTGAATTTTGAATGTTGAATCTTAAAACCTGAAAATTGAATTGACAGATAGTTATACTCGAATTGTGAATTTTTTTCCATATATTTTCCCTAGCAATCTACAATGTATATATATGTAAGCCCACTTTTGCTCGAATGGAGCCCATAGAAATATAGCATTTGGCCTATTTCTCTTTAGCCCCCTTTTTGCGATCCACTTTTTCAAAAATGCATTTTTTTCTTCAAAACTCATATTAAATCATGCATTTTTCTATAAAATAATATGAAAAAATACAGTATTATAAGATTATAAGAATCATATTTCACAACTAACAATCTTATAAAATACTTTCACAAATCAGGTAATAATTTTAATATATGAATATATATAACTAAAAGATAATTATCTTCACTGTCCTATTATTTCCTACCCCACCCCATTCCAGCTATCCCATTTGCAAAAATATTGTTTGCCAACAATACCTCCATTCTCCAATTACAATCTCTCTTTCTATATACTACCACAAAATGAAAGCAACCATATTGAGACCCCTTATGAAGAGGCAGTGATGCATTGGTGACGACGGTACTTTGTAAGTGATGTTGGAGCATTGAACTTTACCTACATGATGGTGGTGAGGTAGTAACAACATTTTAGGTGATGCGGTCACATACAATTACAAACCAATCACAATTAACACAAACTTAATTTCATGGGATCACCACAAATAAATTCGCATCCACAACAAACCGGTACCACAACACATACAATTACCATCGATTACAATTAGCACAAACTTGGTCACAACCAACCACAATTAACACATACTTGGACACGAAGGGTCAGCTCAGAGATATTTTTTTCTTTTTGAAAAATACAAGAGTGAAACAATCAACATATTGATATTGGAAAATCCAACGGTATATATAAATTTGCACACACCGCAGACCAGTACCGCAACACATACAGTCACAACCGATTACAATTAATACAAACTTGGTTTCAATCAATCATAATTATCACAGATTTGATCACAAAAGGGTCACGACAAATAAATTCGCATACACACTGCAGACCACCACCATAACCGATCACCACCGCAACCAAAAATAGTAAGCCAGTCGATAGATTAAACAATGAGCTCGCACCACCACCCACTTCAACTTGCTACAATCACTACCACTTGCAACGTACTACAATCGCCGCCACCTACACCACCAGCACGTTGATCTTGTTCCTCATCTGCAGTAAAGAGAAGTGAGTGAGGTCTAGTTTGATGGAGCATTTTAGATCTAATTTTTGTGATGGTCATTGTTGACAATGGCTGGGGTAGGGTTGAGAGGGGGAGAGATTTATATGTATATATTTGTGTTTGTTTATGTATATGTAGAGAGAGTTTTTTGTACACTGGAGAGAGAGAAAATAACATTTTATAATATAGAGAGAGAGAAGAAAAGATATTTTCAATGTGTGAGGATAGGGTGATAACCATTTTTATAAGGTGTATATGTATAAATGTTATGTGTATAAATTAGTTGGAGTGGGTGTATTTGTTTTTAAAAAATATAATTAACACGTGATATATAAAATTATAACTAATCCACCTTATTTATGAATAATAATCTTTATATCTAGGGTTTTGGGTAATTTTCCCAAATAGGAATAGGAATAGGAATAATGATTTTTTTGAAGAAAATATAGTTAAAAAAATAAAGAAAATGTTGGATTTGCATGTAATATTATTTGTGGAAATTACATCTATCCAGAGTTTTAAAATACCCAATTCAAAAATCAGATTTGAAAGTTTTTCTTTCAAAAGTTAGATAATAATTTAAGTTTTTAATATTAATTAAATTAATATATCCACCCATGACCCCAATTTGAACTCCCAAATGGCCAAACACTAAATCTCTCACCCCCGACCCCATTCATTTCTCCTTTCCATGCTCTCTTCATATCTTCCCATTGTCTCCTTCTCTTTAACGCGCACTACATTGGAGTAGATGTAGGAGGTAGGACGGGGTGAGATTTCGATCCGTAGGAGGTAGGGCGGCTTGAGATTTTGATCTGTGTAATGTGAAGCAACGAGCAACATTAATTTGTATGGTGGTGCGATGAGCGGCATTAATTCGAGAGCTGTGCAAGGTGAGGCAACATAAGATTTCGATCTGTGCAACGCATATAGGTTTCGATGGCGGTGTTAATCTGAGAGTGGGGTCACTCGACGTCGTCGTGAGCGACAATAGAATTGTCTACAAGATTTCGAGAGGTGGAACGGCACTGAGACTCTGATACCATCGTGGTGTTTGTGATGATAGTTGGAGTCCAACTAGGCCCCTGCAGTCAGTAGTGTTTGTGGTGTGATGGTGTTTTGCGGTGAAATGGTTGTGTAGTGATTTTGGGTGCTGTTGGTGTTGTTAATTGTGGTTTATCTAGTAGCAATGGTAGTTCTCATGGTGGTGTGGTTGTGGTTTGTGATGATGGTGATGGTGATGGTGATGGTGATGTCATGGTGGTTGTGGTAGTGAGCTAGCCTAGTTTTTGGTGGTGCCATTGTGATTTTTCCATTTGATTGATCAAGGTGATTTTTGGTGATGGTGTTAGTTTGTTTGAGATGGTAGACATGGTGGTGGTGCTAACCGTTGTCGTGTAGCGTTCGTGCCAGTAATGGCTCTGGCGACAATTGTCACAATTTGTGGTGGTGGTCACACATTATTTGGTTAATTGTGACCAATAAATTTGTTAATGTAAGATCAATAAGCAATGTGTGGCCAATGAAATAGATATATTATGACCAATAAATGACGTGTGATCTAAAAATTTGTTAATTTGTGATCGACAATTTAATAATTTGCGAATGTGTAATAAGTTGTAACTTATAAAATTTGTGATTTGTGATCGATAAATAAATTGTGACTTATACATTTTTTGATTTGTGACTGATGAATAAATTATGACCTATAAATTTTTTTATTTGTGATTGTGAAATAATTTGCGATATATAAAATATTTTATTTATGACAGAAAAATAATATGTGACCAATTAATTCGATAATTATGACTGAATTGTATATAATTGTAATCTTAATATGTTTATTTTATAAAATATATTTTAATTAATTATTTCATAAATGAAATTTAATTAATATCTTATTTATAAAGTTTTAAACATTGTTTCTTAGTTTTGAAATTATTGATACTCAATCTCTTAAATAGGAAAATTTTCCATATCTATCATGGTCACGCAAGCCCAAGTAGTAACTGGGTAAATTTCAAAAAAGGCACTAAAGTGGATATTGTAACGATCAATAAAATTCTTTCTTGTTACATTTTCTGATATTTTCTTTCCTTTTTTCTAACCTCACCAGTCAAGAAGAATTCTTTGCCATTTCCAATAATCCGGACAACAAACTTAATGATAATTTTAAGCTAACAAGTTACATCTAATCAAGTATTCTACCAGCTGGGAGCAGGACCAAAGGTTTACGTCCACTGAGGGAAAAATTTAAATAAGATATTAATTTTCAACCAATAACACTTTAGCGAATATTTCTTACGGATCAAATAGAGCAAATTTAGCAACTTTTTTATTAAAATATTCTCTCACAAGTCCCAACAAATTCGAACGAATTATTATGAACATTGCAATATTTAGCCCTTATTTGAACATCATTTTTTTCATAAGAATGAATTTTTGAATAGTGTATTGATGAAAAATGTATGGTTAAAAAATAATAAAAAGTTTTGAATTTACGTGTAATATTGTTTTACTAAAAAATTTGTGGTTGAAATGATGTTAAAACAAAGTTTAAGAATTTATTTTTTTTCAAAGAATGTGACTCAAACAGGGACTTAATCAATCATGTTATGGACCTTTACAAAATTACTACAACGTAAGAACAAAACTAAAGCGATGCACCAAACTAAAATCTTAAAATTTTGATAAGTAAAAACTTAATAAAATTTTAGCCTTCTGATTGGTAGAGATTAAAATTAATTTTTTTTATAAATTTTGATAAAAGTTGATGAAATATGTAATTCAAGGGTTGTGAGTTTATGCAATATATGGTTAAAATTAATCGTTAACTTTAATTAAGATTAAAATTTTAATTTTAATTTCAGTTTCAATCAAATAGGGCTCAATACAGAAAAGAAAACCCAAGTCACATATGATCATGATTGAAGTTTCTATGAATTTCCATTAGATAATCCAATCCTTAAAAGTCCAAAAGAACACGCTCTCTTTTCAAGTTTCATAAACTTAAGTAGATAACGTGATTACGACGGTGAAGAAATTTTACGGCAAGTGCCACCAAAACGACGGCGCACGGGGCACAAAAACACGACTTTTCTAGAAATGACTTTTATGAAAATACTCGAACATTCACTCTTGATTACTGTCACAAACGGCTTAGTTTTCTTTCTTTAGTGAATTATCCAATTAAACAATAATAAAATGCTTTTGACTCGGAAAAATAGTGTTTATATATTTCAATAAGAATAAAGTCACTTAAGTTTAAAAACAGGAAGTGAAGAGATAGGTTGATGTGTCAAAAAATAATTTAGTATTTTTGTTTTAATTTTTCAAACTGTACAATCATGCGTCGATATGTGTCTCGTCTGCATTTGAGCCTAAATATGTAGCACGATTGTTTCAATAACTCGAATACACCAATAATGCATTGAAAGCAAAAGTTTGCATTGACGTCCACTTCGTATAAAAAATTAACACCATAAGAAGTTAATACAAGAAAATTGTTGCCGTATAGGAAAGATTATTAAGTTATTGTTTGGTAACGATTTTGTAAAAAGTGATTTTTTTAGAGAATGTATAGTTAAAAAATAGTAAAATGAAATGAGTTCACTTGCAAAATTATTTCATTAAGAAAATATATGATTGAAATTGAATTTTAAATAAGGATTGAGCCAACACCCGATGAACCGCTGTGGCTGCCCGTGTTGGCTCCACCAAATTTTTTCATCTGCTCTAGCGGTCACACATGGTCACCTAGATCTGTCTCTGTTCACTTGAATTCTTGAATCTATCAATGATACTAAGACTATATCTTGTGTCGAAATGGCTATTGCTAACCGAACCTAAAACTTCAATGATTAGTTTAAATAAAAAGTAACTAAAATGAAGCATGATCAAAGTTGGGTGATTAATTCTCCAGTGTTTTAAAACCTTAATGTCAATTCTTTGAAAAATGTAGCAATAGTTGCATAATTTAAATAAACTTACAGAAAATTATTGTTAGGGTAGAGAATTGAAATGGTGCGCATTTGATCGTTGTCTCATAATATTTTATAAATTTTTATGATCCGCTGCGATGAGCGTACATGGCTCATGAAATGTCGATACACGCAAATGCGTACAAAGTGCAACAGAGTTTAGACATTCAGTCCTGGTTGATGAGAATTAAAAATTAGATTTTTAGTTTTTTATGTATAAAATTATATGAAATGTGTGGTTGAAAAATTATTCATCCAGTAAAATGTATGGTTAAAATTAGTTATTAACTTTGATTTAAATTAAAATCTAAATTTTAATCAAAATCATGTAAGCGTTATGCTCTAAGTCCAATCAACTTTGGATATAAATACTTTTAATATATAATTAATGAAATTTAATGGTAGATCTATTATTTAATTAAATGTCTATTAAATTAAATAATAAAGTCTATAGATTCAAATTTTCGTAATTTGTTAATCACAAGAAATTGTGATTGTGAGATACAAATTACATATGATTGAATCTTAAATATCTGTGGTCGTAAGTAATAAAGAGATACGGATATCGTGATTATGGATAGACCATCACGTGTGATATTTTTTACTTGTGGAGTAAGTAGATGATCTCACAAGTTAAAGTATGGTGACACTTGAATGAACACGTGGATATTTTGTTATAGAATAAAACATTGGAGACCTGCCTAGAGATTTCACATGGATAACTGTTTGAGTGTCAGTGGTTAATATCTAACGTTCGGTAGTGGGATTAGTCCTTTGACTTGAGGTCGTCATAGTACCTTATATGATGACAGTCGTGTTTTGACAGTATTGGATGTTGGTCTGCCAAGGGCTGTTAATACGGCATCGTTCGGGTATGTCAAGAATCGTATGAGGGTTGTGAATGACTAATAAAAGATTCGTCACTCTTAAATAGTAAGAGATTATGATCTATATTTCATTCGATTAAGTCAATAACGAAATCTTTGGCCAAGGTGTACTCATAAGTCAAAAAAGAGTTTTCGACTTATATTGACTTAATAGTGGAGTGAAATATATGATCAAAAACATATCTCGTAATTAATCGGATTACATTGACGAAAGAATTATAGTTTCACGGTAAACGAACTAGTTTGATTTTGTCATTCCACGTGACATTTTCTGTCGCATGTATTACCTTGACACATTACTATATGTCAATTTGGGATGATGAGTGTGAATTGGTGATAAGTTAAAAGGATGTTTTAATTTATCGATTTTGATTAGATCAAAATAATATTTCACGTCGTTAGGTATCGTAATCGGAAATCTGATGGGTCGCACACAAAAGGAGAACTGGAAGATTGTGACTTGTCCAATAATTTATTTAACAAGTGTTGGATAAATTAATTAATTGTGTTGCTTATTTATAGGCATGTATTGATTAATTGGATTAGTTAATTCACGGATCGGATTTAATTAAATGAGTTAATTAAATGTTGAACCGGGTCAGGCCAAGCCCATTCGGGCTTATATAAATATGATTAGGGTTTTCAAAATTGTATAGATTTTTCATTATTCTTGCTACCACAAGAAAAACTCTAATACTACAATCTCGTTTTGTGTGGATCACCGTTGAAAGCTGGACAATTGGACAGTTGTGGGAGACAAATCCAAGTTGCCGGAACAAAGATAAGGCAAATAAGTTTGCAGATCGTGAAAAGGTATCACTTTTATCACAATTTATATCCAAACACAAAGGTGATTTCTGGTCGGAATTAAAATTTGTTTTAATTTTTCGTTGTGCATGTTAAGTAGATTCCCAATAGTGGTATCAGAGCCTACTTTGTGTTTGTTGGAAATTGTTTATGTCTTTGTGCAATCAAAAGTTGATTGTTTTACCTTTTCCAGTTTTCTAGCAATTAATGGAATTTGATGTTGATATTTTGAAATCTGATTTTGAGAAAAAAAAAAAAAAAAGGAACAGGATAGGTCGGTCGTGGAGCAGCTGATGACGACAAGCGTGATGCCGCCGACAATGGCGCCCTGAACTTCTCGATCGTCTAAAGGAAAAAGTTACTAGTGAAACTACCATCCTGCCTAGTCGAGCTATTAATCCCATTCCTCAACAACTGTTGCCTTGACTCGAGTTTCCATTATAGGATTGAGTGAGGTGACGAGAGCTTATTTCAAAAATCCTTGCTACGCTCCATAGATGTTCGTACGATTCTTGTGGATCTTGGGTGTGTTTGAATTCGACCTCTCGTTGGGTGTCGTCGTTGCTGAAGCGACGAGCACGCCGTCGGAAAAAAGCAGCAGCGCGCGGTTGCTGCTAAACGGCGGGGAAGTTGCCGCTTTTGACTATTGTGACTCCCCGTCGCATATATTGAGGGTCGTTGCCGCCCCTTAAAATTTGGGAAATACATGAAAATAGTCTTTAGAAAATTACCACCTTTCCAAAATGACCTTTGGTCAATTTACATACCAAAAATACCCTCCATATGGATATTACATAATAAGACACTATAATATAGAAATTCTCTATTTTAGTCCTTAAAATTAAATATTGGTTGACATTTGATAGTTTTTATTTGATTTATTTGATTAATACTTTTAATTTGATTTATTTGATTTTTGTTCGCTCTAAGTAGCCCCCTTTATTGGTATCAGAGCCATAGAGATCGTGAGAAAATCTTTAGAAAATAGATTACTTGAAAAAGTAAAAAATTTTAGATTTAGATTAACACTTAGATTTTATATAAGTTTAATAAATGACATATTAACTATTAGAAAATTAAAGGAATATTTAGATTATACATCTTTAAAATATTAATTGATTCTAATACACAGATATTTACATCTTGATAAAAGCATAGAGATCATGAAAATTAAAATAAGAAAAATATATAATTATTGACATTTAGAAGAAAAGAGAGGTAGTTATATATTTTTAAAACCTATTCATAATAGATTAAAAATAATGACACTAACAATAAGTAAAGAGTTGCCTAGAGAAATAAAGGAACAAATGTTAGAAAAATTAATAATAGAAAAAATAAAAGATATATATACATATGAAAAAATTATTAATATATATGAAGATGAAGAAAATAATTTACGTTACAAAGAAAAGTATAAGTGCAAGTGATAATACACATTTAAAATTGAATAAATTAATTATAAAAATGAAAAAAATACTAGAGGAAATACAAAATATAATGTTAATACCAGAAGAAATAAGAATATCAAATAATAGACAATTAATAAAATTAAAATGTGAAAGATTAAAACTTGAGAGTAGATATTTTACTATATTAAAAGAAGAATTAGTAGATCCAGATATAGCTGAGAGAAGATTTGGAAAAATAATAGATAAAAATGAAGATAAAAGATGCAAATTAACCTATAAGTTAGAAATAAGAAAAAATTAAGATGTCAATAAGTGAATATATGGAAGAATTAAAATCATTAACAAAAATATTAATAAATGATGTACATGATTTAAGAAATGAAGTAAAAGAAACAAGAAACGATATAAATGTATTAAAAATTGAAATTAGAGAATTAAAAGAAAATAATAAAAATAAAGATAAAAAATAGAAAAAAAATTTATAGAAAAAGAAATCACTCGAATAAAAAAGAAAACATATAGAAAAAGAGAATATAGTAATAGAAACAGGAAGTATGGATGATGAATTTAGAAAGAATATACTACCAAAATTATTAGAAAATGAAGAAGAATCTAGAGAAAATTTTTTAGGAAAATTAAAAGTAAAAGAAAAAGAAGATAAATGAAAAATTAGATTTACTGATAGAAAATTTTGATCAATTAAGTTTAACTGATATAAGTGAATGCCAAATTTTAATGAATACTAGAGGAGCACCTAATCCAGCAGAAACCTCTAAACATGAATTACATGATACAGATGAAAGTTATGCACCTATATATAATAAATCATATAGACAATTATATGATAAAGTAAGAGATAGACAACCACCTAAAGGAAATAAATATAAAGGTAGGTTTGAATTAAATGATAATTATGATAAACCAATTAATCATGGATGAACAACACTAGATTTAAATTGTAAAATAGATACTAAAAAAACCTTATTAACTTGGACAGATTCAATGATATTATTCTTTTTATATAATAAAGATGATACATGAGAAAGTACTGAAAGAATAATGGATTTCTTAATAGCATCCTTTGAGAGAGATGTTAGAAATTGATGGGAATGAATAAGCAATGATACAAAAATATTAATAAAAAGAAATGTACAAACAGAAATAATAAAGTCGGATAGATAAGGTATAGAAAAGTTAGTAGAATATATTTTTGATGAATTTTTAGGAGAAAATTGGATAAAAAATGCTGAATGAAAATCAATAAGAGAAAAAGATAATGCTACGATAAAATTAATAAATTTAACAATATGTGATAAGTGTAAAATTAAATAATATACTTGTGAATTTAAAAATTACTATTATATCCAATTTTATAGTAATGAAAATCAAGAAGTATATCAAGACATGTACTATAATAAGTTACCAGGTTCATGGGGAATATATTTTAAAATAGAATTTGAAAAATATGTTATAGATAATATTGGAATACCTAGAACTTTAGGTTCGAGAATAAAATTTTTATCTGAAAGACTTGCATATATATATCAACAAAGATAATTAATGAAAAAATCAGGAAAACTAACTAAAATATGTTGTGAAGATATGAAAACCCCTGTGCAATGAGGATGTAATCCTGAAAGAAGAATTACTAAAAGAAAATAAAAAAATAAAAAATTTAGAAATTTTAATAAAAAATATATAAAACCTAGAAGAAGATATTATAAAAGAAAAAATAATCCATATAATCAACAGAAGAATAAAAAGAAAAATAAAGCCAATGTAAATATTGGAATTGCGAAAAAATGTCATATAAGTCCTGATTGTGATAAAAAGAAAGTTAGAATATTACAAAAAGAATATTTAGAAATAAAACATGAATACTATAATCAAGAAATATATATAATGGAAACAGATGATGAATCAGGATCTGAATAGAGAAATTGAAGAAATAGAAAATAATAACCTAAATATACAAGAATATGAAGGAATAGAAGCATATGGATTAAAAGTCACTTTTGATAATAACAAGTTTAGAAAATTACAAAAATTATCTTTAGACTTAAAAATAGGAAAATGATAAGTTTTTGATAGAATTTGGAAAAGGGAAATAATAGCAATAAATGAATATTACAAAATAGAAAAAATCATAGATGTAAGAACAACTTATGGGCAACATAAATTAAATATTTTAACAAAAAATACAGTTAAAGAACTATTAAAAAATATTAGTAAAAAACAAAGTGAAAAAATTTAATATGTTTATTTAGCAAGAATACAAATAATGTTTAAATCACTATTCAGAGAAGGGATAGACGGTGCTTAACTATAACTTTACATGATGGAAGAATAATAAATTTAAAAGATAGCCATTTAAGAACAATAGAAGAAAATTTAGCATATCAAAAAATTATGTTTACGTGTAATCCAAAATATTGTATATCATTAAAAGATAGAAACTTTAATGAAGTTTTAGAACTACATTTTAAACTTCATAGAGATGATATCATGCAACCAGGTGATCAAATTATGACTATAGAATATAGAGCTTTATATACATTTACTAATTCTAATTATGAGAATATTTATTCCAATAAACCATTTATTGAAGTTCATAAAGAATGTAAAGATATTAGTAAAATAATAAAATAAAATAAATAAATAAGCTTAATTTCAGAAGAATGCGAATTTAGTATAACAAAAAATAAATATGAAATAACAGAATTAAGTGAATGAGAATGTTCTAATAATATAATATTTAAGGACAGAAAATTAATTAAAAAATCAAAAAGTTATAAAATATCTAATAAAAACCAGTTAGAAGAAATCAACAAAATAAAAGTAAAAGTATATAGGAATGCTGGAAATATGAAAATAGAAGAAGAATATTATAATGGAAGAGAATATATAAATAGACCAAATATATTAATAGATACAGGAGCTAGTGAATGTTAGTTTCGATTAGAAATAAATGATTAACAACTCATAAAGAGCTATATAAATATGTAAATTTTGATGGACAGGTACATATTACTGATTAAAAAGTTAAGGTACCAATAAAAATAGGAGAAATAAATCTTTTAGTACCATATTACATATATAAGAGTATGGATATAAACCCCCATATACTTTTAGGAATAAGTTTTCTAAATGAATTAGAAGATTATAGTATAAAAAGAGAAGGATTATATATTGTTCATAATGGACAAACTACATTATGTAAAAAGAATTAAATGAATAATCAGATAAGTTTTTCATTAGCTGTGTATATACAAATTACTATTGTAGAAACAAATATAACAACTTGCACTTTAATAGATACACGAAGTGATATAACAATATTTAAAATTTTTTAATAAAATCATGGAATAATAATATTAACATAAAAATAACTAGAGTTACGGGAGATGGTACTCAAATAATTAATCGCGCTGATAAAGTTAGTATAATTCTTGGAAGCAAACAAGTAATAATAAATAAAATTTATAAATATGATAAATTAGAATGTGATATATTATTAGGAAATGACTTCATACAACAATTTCAATATTATAAACAAAATAATTATATGATAATGCTACAAACACCTTGTGGACACTTATCAAAAATTCCTAGAGAATTTAAACCTTATAGAGTTAAGTCAACCTAGCGTGGTGATAAATGGGAGAAAAACCAATCATATATAATGAAATAAAAAATAAAAGAATATTATATAAAAAAGTTTTAAAAACAGGAATAGAAATGAATATAGAAAAAATCATTGAACAACTACAAAAAGTTTATGGAGAAAACTCATTATTATTTTGGAAATCACATAATTCAAAAGTCAAAATAGAATTAACAGAAAATGTTATAATAAGAGTCAGACCAATGATGTATACTATAAAAAATACACAATAATTTAAAAACCAGATAAAAGAATTGTTAGAACAAAAACTTATTAGACCTAGTCATGGACCTCATAGTAGTCTAATCTTTATGGTTATAAGACATTCTGAACAAATTAGAGAAAAAGCAATGATGATTATAAATTATAAAGAATTAAACAAATATACTAAATTTGATGGGTATTTTCTACCAAATAAGGAAGTTTTAATAAACCTTGCAAAAGGAAAACAATATTATACTAAATTTGATTGTAAATCAGGATTTTGACAAATAAAAATGAAAGAAGATAATATACAATATACTGCATTTAGCACACCTCAAGAAAAATATGAATGGTTAGTTATGTCATTTGGTCTAAAAAATGGACCACAAATATATCAAAAAAAGATGGATAATATATTTAAAAAGTTTAATGAATTTCTAATTGTTTATATAGATGATATATTAATAAGTTTTAATAGTAAAGAAGAACATAGAAATCATTTAATCCAATCTATTAACGAATGTAAAAAAAAAAAGGAATTGTACTATCTAAAAAGAAATCTATAATAAAAAAACAAGAGATAGACTTCCTTGAATTATCAATAGAAAAAATAGGGATAAAATTACAGACTCGTACATCCAAAAAGATAGAATGTTTTTCGGATAAATTAAAATTTAAAGAACAAATACAAAATTTTTTAGGATGTTTAAATTATGCAGAAGGACTTATTGAAAATCTTTCTAAGAAAAGACATAAAATCCAAGTTTTACTTAAAAAACAAATACTAAAAGATAGAATGAAGAACATAAAGAAATAGTTAAATCATTAAAAGAAGAATGCAAAAATTTACCAAAATTAAGATTACCAAATGAAAAAAGATAATTTGATTGTCAATACTGATACCTCAGATAAATATTGGATAGCAATATTAAAAACAGATCTAAATGAAATTTGTAAATATTCAAGTGGAACCTTTAACCAAGTAGAAATAAATTATACTACTCATGAGAAAGAATTACTAGCAATTATTAGAGGAATAAAGAAGTTCTCATTATTTTTATTATCCAAGAAATTTACTGTTGAAACTGATAATTCTCAAGTTGCAGGATTAGTCAGGAATAAATTACCATCAGAACCCCAATACGGAAGACTTCATAGATGGCAAGCTTATTTAGCATTTTATAACTTTGATATTGTCCATATTAAAGGAGTCAATAATTTTCCGACAAATTTTCTCAGCAGAAACATAGAACTTGCTGATGGATAAAATCAAGGTCATGAAATTATATCAATCTATCCTACATATACAACAAAGGACAGACTTTCTTAAAGAAGAATATGAAGATATAAACTCTGGAGAACCCAAATCTTAGATGTTCAACTCAAATATAAAAATACTGTTTAATATCATTACTGAGCATCAAAAATATGTCATAGAATTCAAAAATCAAGTTGATGCTATTGCAGCACAACTAAAAGATATACTGTTTGAGACAGATATACCAAAGAGTTCAAAAATGAGTTTTTCAAACCAATATCAAACAGGGATAACTGGAAGCAGCAGGGGATCCAGTCGTGACAACATACCAACGGATAATAAAGAAGATTCCATTTCAGTATCATCAACCAAAAAAGTTATGATACATGGAGATAAAAGAGATACCAAAACAATCAGCATTATAGACCAAGAAGATAAAATTCATTTAGATCCAAAAGAAGAAAAATATGCCGAAATAGTCAAAATTGCTTATGAAATAAAAATGAGTGATTCATATTTCATCTCTTCGAGAAATAATGTTTATCTTAGAATAACAGTCATGGAAGGAGGTGACCCTTCATTTGTAAAAATTATGGCAGACTATGGATTCATGGATTTGATATATCCAGGAAAATATTTGATTGAAATTTCGAAATTTGATAACATATTCATAAAAGAAGTATCCAAATTTGCCAAGGGACGAAAAATATATTTGAAATTCTATTCAATAAGTCTAGAATATGATGAAGTTGTTTACTATCCAGTTGAACACATAATCTCAATTGGATATGTTGCAGCCAATTTCCAAATAGATGTTACCGAAAATAATAGAAAAGTTCCGACAGTAACAAAATCATAGATCAGACATAGGAGAGCACTTGAAATTAAAGCCATCTACAATATTGCTAGAAATTTGTTTGATAAAAATTCTCATGCTTGTGCCAATATGAAAACTGGATGCTGGTATCCAATGGAGGATATGGAAAATCAGAATTTTTAAAGGACTATATTACAAGATTCGATATACATCAATTTTCGGAATGTCCTACCACTATAAAAGAATCATGCCAGCTAAGGGAGTGCCTCAACTGCATGTGAAGAAATAAAGGAAGAGGACAATAATAAAGCACCTTTGACACAAAAGTGTACGGAGAGCAATAATACAGTTGCATGTGAAGACATCGAAGAAAAAAAGCAATAACAGAAAAAAGATGCTCTTTGAATAAAAAAACATGTGAAGATGTACGCCCAATGAGGAAAATAATAGAGAGGCAAGTGTACCTTTGCCGATGTACTCAATGATGTAATAGAGTCTCATAAACTTGTATAAATAGAGACATTGTCATAAATAGAGATCATCTCATCTAATCTTGAAATCTCGAGTTGTAAGCAATAGTTACTCTTAAACCATTCCCAGTTTGAAAAATCAATTTTTCTGGAAATCCCTTTGTACCAAATATAAGTCTTGTATAAATTCTGATAGAAATAAAAACTCCCATACTTTGGTATAAATATGAGTTTCTAAATCTTTATTCTCATAGATTCTTGAAGGATCTAATAAAAAGTTTCTTTCTTATTTTAAGTAAAAAGAAAGTTTTTCTTTAATAGAAGTCTAAAATTTTATTATTTAGAAGTTGATACAATGAGAGCGAGTAGCTGAAATAGTAACAATTCCGTGAAGGCGGGAGGTCGTTGAGGGAAACAGTTTACAAATTCAGAGCTCGAAGGTCACTCGGTTCTAAGAATAAAAGTCCAGATCAAACCTAAGGTAAAACTATTAAACTTTTGCTAAAATTAGAATGAATCTTTTTAAGATCTTAAAAAATCGTAGGGATTAATCGATGATTATTTATATAAATGCCAGGATATACAATTGAAAGATTGGATAATCTATTAGAAAGAATATTATTTCTCAATTAAAAAATATAAATTTACCATTTGATAAATATATCATTTTAATTAGAAAATATGAAATATATATTGCGGATTATTCTTATTTATTAGATTAAAGAATTGATTTATATTCAAATATTCAAACTAGAAGATAAAATGTTTAAAAGATTAGGATATATGTTGTAATATAGAAATGATCATTTCATTAAGAGTAATATAGGCCTTTCAATAAAAATGAATAGTGATAAGTCAAATAGAAAAATTTCCCCTGAAATTTGCAGATGAGGCGCCGCCAAGAAATTAGGGTGAAATTTAATTAGGGTTTTCAGTTGATTTGGGGTGAATTGAGATGGGGTCTTTCTGCAATTTACGAAATTTTAGGGATCCATCTACAATTATATGATAAGGGTCAGTTTGTAAATTTTAAATGGAGGGGCTCCTATGCAATTTCGGTATATGAGGGCCATGTTAATAAATTTCAATTGGGTCAAATTGCAATTTTTAAAATGGTTTTGAATTTGAATTTTAAAATTGTTTTAAAATTTTATTTTAAATGGGTTCGGCCCATAATTTTAATTTTGACCAAAATTAAAAGTTTTATTTAAAATTGACGACTTTTTATATTTTCATTAAAATATGATTTTAACCTAAATATTAAATTTGACCCTAAATTGAATTTTATTTTATTTAGGAGTGTTCTTCTAAATTAAAATATTGATTCAATTTAAATTATAGTTGGACTCTAATTTAATGCTTAATTAAATTTGATTTTAATTAATTGTTCACCTCAATATAAACTAGATATTAGAATTGGATTCTAATTTGACGTTTAATTAAAATTTGATTTTAATTAAATTGTCTTGACTCTAATATATTGTTTAACTAAAATTTGATTTTAATTAAATAAATTTGCCCTAAAATCTTGGAATTAGAGTTGGACTCTAATCTTGTTAGTTAATTAAAATTTGATTTTAATTAAATTCAACCGCCTTAAGTTTTAAAATTAGAGTTGGACTCTAATCTTGTTATTTAATTAAAATCAATAATTTAATCATATTAATTAATTAATTATTCATATCCATTTGTCTAAAAGAGTTTAGACGACCTTAATTGCTAGAAACTTGAAAACGTGTTGGCATATAATATTAAATATTATATAGGTATATATTTATGTGATGAATGTATTATTACTGAACAATTATGGATTCGACCATATGGATGTGTTGAATGGTTAATTTTATTCTTGTCGTTTTATGAGTCTGCGATCTCTTAATTAATTTTGGGTCTGCGAGCTCGTTATTATTGTTATTATTATGAGCCTGCGAGCTCTTAATCATTTTGGAAGTACGAGTCCATTATTGTTATTATTGCTATGGACCTGCGTGCCAACTAGTATAGGATACAGGTTGCAACATGACTAATTGAAGAAACAAAAAGAGGAGGAGACCATGGAGATGGTGCATTGATACTGATCAATGTAATACATCATAGGAATTGACCAACTAATCTTCCTTATGGTTTGGGAATACTAGATAGTAAAGTCCATAATCATCCACACTATTACATTATATTATATATGTATTTATTTGCATGGTAAATATGTAATATAACATATATGATTATTACAATGAGACTTTCGAATGCAAAACCCTCAACAAAATATTAAGTCACAAATAATTGTCTTCCATCATTATAGTGAAAAATCAGAGTCCCAAATCGTCTAAACTTGTTGAGTACACTCAAGACTGGTCTATTAGGGACATGTTTAACACTATAAAATATTGGATATTTCTAAATGATGGGTTCGACTTAACTAAAATTTATCTTTTGTTGAGTACAATCAAGAAGATAAATTTTAGAGGCATGTTAAGCTGACACATAAGATGTGTGAAGACAAATAGTTGTCAACTTAATGATCTGTGAGTTGTGTGGAGATACAATTGATAATAGACCCAAATGTTATATTAAGGCTTGTTGAGTACACTCAAGGTCTTGGTATAATAGATGGGATTCCAGCTCACTGGGAGTCAAGTATGAACTTCATAAATTTATGTAAGAGGGTCATAAATTTGAATTAAACAGTGGAAGCATAATTAATTTAATAAAAGTCCATATTAAATTAATGGATGCATTTTATATATTATTCTTTTCTTTTCGTCATTTATTTTTATTAAATCGTGAGTAACCATGTGTATTTGAGAGGCATACTGGATGCCAACAACCAAATTAAATCTTCTTGATTGAAACTGGAATTTGAGAATTGTTCTCAAGCATGAGAAAGTTTGTTATCCTTAAGTAGCTATTTTTCAGAGACACCTGGTGATGACTCAATTAAAGAAGATGTTGTTGCTACAATAAACGCAGTGATGACAATAGTACTGCAACATATGTGATACCTGCAACTATGTCACCTGAGTTACAAAAGCAACTTGAGAGTATAGATGTTAATACATAATTCTTCATTACAAAAAGTTATATGATAATAATCATCTGCGGAAGGATATAAGACTTCCAAACAACTATATCGGTGCAAAATGACAGAACAATCTTCGATCGGTGCTCATGTACTGTAGATGATTGTCATTGAGAGGTTGTCTCAATGAGGTTTAGTCATGAACTACGAACTAAGTATTGACTTAGCTTTGCAATTTCTGTCAGAGAGTTATTCATACTAATTACGAATTATCATATGAATAAGTTCGAATGCACACCCTTTGAGTTGCTTAAAATGCTTAGAACTGTTATGCTCAGTATCAAAATTAGAAGTGGGCAAGCCATTGATACCTCTAAGGGTATTAAGAGGAAATCTAAAGGGTCTTTTGGGAAAGCATCCAGTATAGCTGAGACGGTCAAAGCGAAGGACAAATACCAAATCTAATGACCATTGTTTTCATTATAGAATGAAAACGTCATTGGAAGAAATATTGCAAGGCATAGTCTACTTCATAAGCTTTTTAGGTACTTGATACCGGATGTGAATCTCATATTTATATAAATATGGAGAAACTAAATAGAAATAGACCACTGCGAAAGGGAGAAGTTGACCTACACGTTGAAGATGAGCAAAAGTTGTCGCATTGCCTATAGAAGTATACTTCTTGTAGTTGCCTTTTGACTTAATAATGGAATTAGAGAAATATTACTTTGTACCCACCATAGCTGAAATATTAAAAAGAATTTTATTTTAAGACTTGAACCATTTTAATGTTAAGGACAATTGTTGTTCTTGCTTATTTTGATTAATATCTTAATAGTTATGGTAAACTACAAAATAACATTTATATTCTAAATACTAAGGATTCTATAATGAGTATAGAAATTATAAGGCATAAATGCGATAATCTAATTATTACCTAAATCTGGCATAACAGACTTGGTCATATTGATGAAATGAAATTTCAAAATTACATAGAGATGTATATGTGGAGTCAATTGATTTTGAATTGTTTGACAAGTGCAAAACATGCATGTTTGACACAATGACCAAATCTCATTTTACTTGAAAAGGAATAAGTCTGCATAAATATTACATAGTGATGTATATGGACTCATGTCAATTATCATGTAAATTTGATGAAATTCAAGCATGGAGTTCTTGAAAGATTCAAAGAATTCAAGTTAGAAGTAGAGAAACAAATAGGTAAAGATACCCCCACATTAAGATCCGATCGAAGTGAGAATTTAGATTATCTAAAAGAGAATGAGATTCTTTAGCAGTGAACTTCTCCATATACACTGCAACATTGTGGTGTATCTGAACGGAGGAATCATAAATTATTAGGGTCATGCACTGATTGTAGTGTGCTGCTCACTAAATCATGTCCCCTCTAAATTGGTTAACAGAATTTCATACGAGTTATGGAAAGACAATAGTCCCAACTTATCTCATATGAAAGTTTGTGATTATGACGCATATTTGAAGCGTTGAATCGGATAAATTTGAGCATATATATATCCGATAAATACATATTTGTGAAATATCTAAAACAAATATTTGAATATTAGTTCTATTAACCCATTGAGAAGAAAGTCTTCATCTCACGACATATCACCCTTTTAGAGAAAATGTCTACTCCCTAATTAAGAATTCATGGTATCGCAAGAAAAAATAATTTGGACGTAGGATCAATTTCGGGCAAATTCCTCCGTTTAGGCCCTCGTTTAGACCTTTTTTCCTTTTTTGGTAATTCTTATTTTGAGTATATTTCAATCAAATAAATTCGAATTTATATTTCGTTTATTGGAGAGTAATCCCGAAGATTAGGACTAATGTTTTCGTCATTATCTTCATTTTTTTTCCATTTTTTGGAAAAAAAATCTTTTATTATTATTATTATTATTATTATTATTTAATTTCCGAATTTTCTAGGTTTTTGCTATAAATACGTTGTAAGCCTCTTGAGGCCACAGATTGATTTGAATGAAACAAAACTTTTCGTGAGTTTTCTTCTTTGTGAGATTTGTTCATCGTTCCTATAACTTCCGCTACGTCAGTTGGTATCAGAGCAAGGTTCGTTCCTTCACCATGCCATCAAGGAGACATCCAGTAGCACGTGAGGCCCCAATAGAGGAAGTGAATAGACGTGATGAAATTGCACAACTGCGTCAACAAGTCGAGTTGTTGACCCAGCAAATCGCTAGACTCGCGCCACAGCAACATGTGCCTGTGGCCCAACCACTTGAGGATTCCGAGGATGAAAATTCGTTTACGCCTCTTGATCATCCAATAGATTTATCAGTTCGATGGAGAGGAGGTGGCCCAGAGGAGAGCAGGCGTCGGGAATCAGGATTCAAGGTTGATATTCCTGAGTTCCATGGTGGATTAAGTCCAGAAGAATTCATGGATTGGGTGATTGCAGTGGAAGAGGTTATGGAATTTAAGGAAGTTCCTGCTGGAAAACATGTGCCTCTCACTAGATTTCGTGGACGAGCAACGACGTGGTGGCAACAGACAAAAGCGACAAGGTCCCGATTAGGGAAAGTTAAGATTGCATCTTGGGATTTACTAAAGAAGCACATGAAGAAGCAGTTTCTACCCTATAACTATATTCGGACCATGTATCAAAGATTGCAGAATTTGCGTCAAGGCATGAAGGCGGTTGATGACTATACGACGGAATTTCACATGTTGATTACTAGGAATGAAGTGATGGAAACGGAGGAACAATTGGTGTCGCGATATGTAGGTGGTCTTCGTCCCCAAATACAGGACACACTGAACATGTTTAATCCTGTGACAATTTTTGAGACACATCAAAGGGCGATACAGATAGAGAAATAGCAGTCCAGACAAAATACAGGGACTTTCACCGCAGGGAATTTTTCTAGTAACCCACAGCAGCAGGCAACACATCTTGGTAATCTTAGCCAGGCTGGTTCTTCTAAAGCAAATCCTGTGCAGCCGTCAATGCGTCCTGGGGACGGTATCCGTTGCTTTGCTTACGGAGGTGTGGGTCATAGGCAATCTAAGTGTCCAAAAATTATCGTAGAGGGCTCTTTGTTGATGATGGGTATGGAGATTATGAGGGGACGCCCGTATTTTATAATGGAGATGATGAGGAACCAGCAGAAAAGGAGGAGTTAGTTGTTACTGACGTGGGGCAAGCATTGGTGGTGAGGTTTTAACTTCCCTGGACAACAAGATAATAACATCTTCCAGTCCACGTGTACTGTTGGGGGACGAATATGCAAGTTTGTTATTGACTCTGGGAGTTGCAAGAATGTGGTTGCTAAGGAGGTCGTTAAGAAGCTAAGTCTGCAAACTGAGAAACATCCCAAACCATATAAGTTGGCTTGATTGAAGAGGGGTAGTGATGTTGAGGTATCCCAGCGTGCTCTAGTCAGTTTTTCCATTGGGCCTACCTACAAAGATCAAGTTTTATGTGATGTAGTGGAGATGGATGCATGCCATTTGTTATTAGGGAGGCCTTGGCAGTTTGACCGACACTCACTGCATAACGGGCACACCAACACGTACAGTTTTCTATTTGGGGGAAAGAAAGTTGTGTTACTACCCGAAAAGAGCCTAGTAAAACCAGTTGGGGACAGTACCAACTTGTTAACCAGAGCAAAATTTGAGACGGAGATGGCAGAATCGGGTTTAGTATATGTGTTAGTAGGCAGGTCAGTCGATACTGAACAGGAGGTTCCCCAGAGAATTTGTCCACTGTTAGAAGAGTTTCAAGAGGTTTTCCCAGACGAGCTTCCAGAGGAACTGCCACCACTGCGGGATATTTAGCATCAGATTGATTTAGTACCTGATGCTACTCTACCTAATCGGGCGCATTACAGGATGAGTCCTACTGAACATAAGGAGTTGCGTAGACAAGTGGAGGAGCTTTTGGCGAAGGGTCACATCAGAGAAAGTCTTAGTCCTTGTACTGTTCCTGCTCTCCTTACGCCAAAAAAGGATGGCATGTGGCGTATGTGCGTAGACAGTAGGACGATTAATAAGATTACAGTCCGTTACTGTTTTCCTATTCCTCGCTTGGATGATTTACTAGATCAGCTTACCGGTGCTTGTGTATTCAATAAGCTCGATTTGAAGAGTGGATACCATCAGATTCGTATCAGACCTGGGGATGAGTGGAAGACGACCTTTAAGACAAGAGAAGGGTTGTACGAGTGGTTAGTCATGCCATTCGGTCTTTCCAATGCACCGAGTACTTTTATCAAAAAATTCGTTGTAGTTTACTTTGATGATATTCTGATTTATAGTGCTAACAATGATGATCATGTTCGGCACCTTTGAGAAGTTCTTTCAGTCCTTCGCAGGGATGAGTTTTACACTGCAGTGAAGAAGTGTACTTTTCTAACTGACCGCGTTGTATTCCTGGGTTATGTGGTGTTGAAGGAGGGGTTGGTAGTTGATACATCCAAAGTGGAGGCAATCAATCAGTGGCCACAGCCTAAGACCATTACAGAAGTGCGAAGTTCTGACAACTGCCCCAATTTTGACAACTGCCCCAATTTTGGTGTTGCCTGATTTTACTCAGCCATTTGAGCTACATTGGTGATGTGCTGAGCCAGAACAATCGTCCTGTTGCGTATTTCAGTGAGAAACTCTCTGGCCCTAAGTCTCGATATAGTACTTATGATATGGAGTTTTATGCGATAGTTCAGGCGGTTCGACATTGACGTCATTATTTGTTCCAGAAGGAGTTCATTTTGTATACTGACCATGATGCCCTTAAACACCTTGGTACTCAAGATAAGGTGTCTGCCCAGCATGCTTCTTGGGTTGCCTATTTGCGGTAGTTTACTTTTATAATTAAGCACAAAGAAGGTGCCCTTAACAAGGTGGCAGATGCATTGAGTAGGCGACAAACTCTTTTAACAGAATTACGCGTGGAGGTCCTAGGTTTTGACTCTATTTGCTACTGATATCACAGATTATTCGAAAGTTGCAGGAGGGTGTGCAGTGTGACTTTGTGTGGGTCGACGAGTTTCTTTTTCGGGGAAATCAGTTATGTGTTCCTGATGGCAGTTTGTGACTTAAGATAATTCAAGAGTTGCATAATGAGGGCCACATGGGTCGTGATCGAACATTACAGCTTGTCATGGCTTCTTATATTTGGCCTTCATTGTACAAAGATGTTGGTAAGCTCGTAGAGCGTTGTTGAACATGTCATCTTGCTAAAGGGAAAGCGACGAATGCTGGTTTGTATATGCCACTGCCTATTCCAACCCAACCTTGGATAGGCATTAGTATGGATTTCGTCTTGGGACTTCCCAAGACTCAGCTTTTGGTCAATACACGGTTGGATTTCAGCAGTGCATATCATCCCCAGACAAATGGTCAAATGGAGGTTGTGAACCATTCCTTGGGTTGGTGATTTGCAGCGTTGTTTGGTTGGTGATCATGTCAAGTCTTGGGATCAAAAATTATGTCAAGCCGAATTTGTTCACAATCATGCAGTTAACCGAAGTACAGGCTTTAGTCCTTTTCAGGTGGCGTATGATCTTGTTCCTCGTAGTCCTCTTGATTTGGTTCCAGCTTTTACTGTTGTTAAAATGCATGGTAAAGTGGAGGATTTCATTTAGCAGTTGCAGCAGGTTCATTCACAAGCTTTTGATCATTTGTAGGCCACTGTTACTAAGTACAAACATGATGCGGATCTTAAACGTCATCATGTTAAGTTTGATGTTGGTGACTTTGTTTGGGCAGTGTTGACAAAGGATCGTATTCTTGCTCATGAATATACCAAGCTTGCTGCAAGAAAAATTGGTCCGTTGGAGATAATTGAGAAGATTAATCCGAATGCATATCGTTTAAAGTTGCTGAGTCATATTTGTACATCCGACGTTTTTAATGTCAAGCATCTGGTGCCATTTGGAGGGCGGATTTGAGGGCAGATTTTTCTCAACTGGGAGGGAATGATGTGGTACAAAAGGAATTAAAATTCATGGCAAAGTGGGACCGACGCAAGAAAAAATAATTTGGAGCTGTCCGTTTTTTACGAATTTGTAGTCTAATTCGGTGGAAAACGGGCTGAAAAGTTAAACTCAAAAGCTGACGTAGGACCAATTTCGGGCAAATTCCTTCGTTTAGCCCTTTTTTTCTTTTTTGGTAATTCTTATTTTGAGTACATCTCAATCAAATAAATCCGAATTTACATTTCGTTTGTTGGAGAGTAATCCCGAAGATTAGGACTATTAATTTTCGTCATTATCTTGATTTTTTTTCATTTTTGGAAAAAAAATCTTTTTTTATTATTTAATTTCCGAATTTTCTAGGTTTTTGCTATAAATACGTTATAAGCCTCTTGAGGCCGCAGATTGATTTGAATGAAATAAATTTTTTCAAGTTTTCTTCTTTGTGAGATTTGTTCATCTTTCCTATAACTTCCGCTACGTCAGACTCCTGATGACATGTCAGTTCTATGTGAGTCTAGTAGGATCATTCGACCTTCAAGAATGTGCGAATCTGTGATTACTAATCAGGTACTATTAATTCAGGATGATGAACCTACTAATTGCACAAAAATAAAGTCAATTGTTGACTTAAAAAAGACAACAACAGGCCATGAAACTCGAGATGAACTAACTTAACGTATGTGAACAAGGTTTGGACCTTGGTCGAGTCTCCTGGTGGAATAAAACCCATAAAGTTTTGTAAGTAGTTTACAAATAAAAGGTCGATATGGATGGGAATATCCAT
>NW_019266013.1:3230-4178 GCF_002742605.1 Olea europaea var. sylvestris | reverse complement strand
AAAAAAAAAAAAAAAAAAATTTTTTTTTTTTTTTTTTTTTTTTTTTTTTTTTTTTTTTTTTTTTGATTTTTCCCCAACATTTTTTAAAAAAAAAAAAAAAAAAAAAAAAAATCTCAAAATCTGTTCTAAAAATTTTTACATCAAAACATGCCCTTAATTTTGTCCATAAAACTCATAAAATTTTAATTACACATAAAAATTTCCTCGTCATTTACATTACACTTTAAATTCCAAATAAGCAAAGAAAACCCGGGACCAGCAAAATTATCATTGTTGCTCCATCATACGAGTGAAGTCTTTGAAGCAGACGAATCCGTCACCATTCCGGTCCACCCCTCTTATCATGCGGCGGCAGTCCTCTAACGTGCACCGGGCGTCCCCTATTGTTCTCAAAACGTTGTAAAGCTCCTCTGCCGTTATCTTCCCGTCCCCGTTAGAGTCAAAGAAATCAAACGTGTCCCTCAGCTCCATGCCGCAAGCCGGCGGACCAAAAGCCGAGTCGATCGCATGAAATTCCTCCAAACTAATACACCCATCCCCGTCTTTATCCACATCGCTCAGCATCATCTTCAGCTCCTCCTGGCTCGGCGGCTCAGGACCCACTCGGCTGAGCAGCGCCTCCAATTCCTCCTTCCTTATCTTCCCGCTGCCATCTCTGTTAAACCACGTTGATAAATACAAAAACAATGATCAACATATGATGGTTTGGAGCATTGGACTATCAGTTTTAAAACACCTAACTCATAAGAATTACCTGTCTATCATTTCGAACTCCTTTTTTAGTTCAAAGTACACATCCGCAGATATTTCGGACCATTCGTCGACTGATATTTCTGAGGATAACGAGGGTAGTGCGCTGGTCGGAGTGGCTAAGCTATTGGCCTTCTTGAAGCCGGTTTGCGGATCATCCTCCTCCGACGTGGTCGTTTGAGAGCTGAAGGATGAAGA
>NW_019266013.1:0-563 GCF_002742605.1 Olea europaea var. sylvestris | reverse complement strand
TCAATAAAATTCAAAACTCATCCATATAAACAGCCAAATAGATGAAAGCAATAAGAGCAACGACAAAAATTTCTTACAAAATCACGTTTAATGTCAAAACGCCGTACATTCTCAAAAAAATTATTCTCTTCATCCCCACCTCGAAAATAGAAATATTTTTATTTGCGTTACAGCTATTCCATACCAAGTTGTGCTAACTATGGGTAGCCCCAATCAAAGGGAAATTTTGCTAGAAAAACAGGGGGTTGATAGGCCCCCTAACCGAACCCCACCAATGAGTGGGGGGTCGGGGCCCGCTGTTTTTCTAGCAAATCCCATCAAAGTGATAGTACCCACTGGATCACAGAAATAGACACAATGGCTGATAGATCGAAAAAGTGCAATTGATGTTTTGACTCTTTATTGTCCATTCCTTTTCTTCTATCTAGTATTCTCTCAACTGCACTTCCAACCAATTGTTCTTCATTATTGAAATTTAAGTGTCACAAGAAACTTTAGCTGCAATAAATAAATCCAAGATCAGTTCACAAATTAAAATCTAATTGTCACAAGAAACTTTAGCT
>NW_019266012.1:0-8539 GCF_002742605.1 Olea europaea var. sylvestris | reverse complement strand
TCTAATAACTCTTGGGCGATTTCATATTGACTCATGATGGAATCACTTTGACATTTAAAATCACCAATCAGTTGGTGAATTACAAATTGAGAATCGCCTCTAATGTTTACATTTTTTTACCCCCATATCTATCATTAGTTCTAGGCCCACGATTAAGGCTTTATATTCGGCCTGATTGTTGGTGCATATCCTATCCAAAGTGTATGCGAACTTGTAGCAAATCCCTAAAAGATTTATCAATGCTTCTCCTACTCCTGCACCTTTAGAGGTTTTTGACCCATTGAAATATAACACCCAAGGTTTTAGCTCGAAAAAATTGATTTCTAATTCAATTTCTTCAGGTATGTCGAGGCATGGATGATCGGCTAGAAAGTTAGCCAAAGCCTTATTTTTTACTGCCATTCGGGTTATGTATTGTATTTCGAATTCTGATAAAGCTAACATCCAAAGGCCTACCCTTTGGTGTAAAATAGGGTGAGAGAACATGTGCTTAATCAAATTTACTCTAGAAATCAAATAAACGGTTACGGGCCGTAAATAAGTCCTTAATTTTGTACATGTGAAATACAATGCAAGACATAATTTTTTGATAGCAAAGTAATTACATTCACATTTTGTTAACCCTCTACTCAAGTAGTAAATCGCCCTCTCTTCACCAAATTGGTCTTCTTACGCGACTATTCCAGCTATTGATTCTTTTTCAATCGATACATACACTTTCATTGGCCGTCCTTGGATTGGTGACACCAACACTAGTGGACTTGATAAATATGTCTTCAGGCTTTCGAAAACCTTTTGATGTTCTTCTTTTCAGACGAATTCGTCCTGATTTTTCAGCTTTAAAAGTGGTGAAAAGACTTTAGTTCGCCCTGTACAGTTAGAAATAAAGCGTCTTAAAAAGTTTACTTGGCCTATAAATCTTTGCAATTCTTTTTTGTTGCTAGGTGGTTTGGCCTCTAGAATGACCTTCGCTTTATTTTTATCAAGTTCAATCCCTCTTTTGTGTACCAAGAAACCAAGAAAGTTTCCTGCATTAACACCAAATGCACATTTCAAGGGATTCAACTTTAACTTATATTGCTTCATTCGCTCAAACGAACATCTTAACTGTTCAAAATGGTCCTCTTCTTTAATGGATTTGACCACTATATCATCTACGTACACTTCAACAAACTTGCCTATCATATCATGAAAGATTAAATTCATTGCCCTTTGATAAGTTGCTCCTGCATTTTTTAGGCCGAAAGGCATGACCACCCATTTAAAACATCCTAGAGACCCAGGGCATCTAAAGGCAATTTTGTGTATGCCTTCTTTAGCTATATAAATTTGATTGTATCCTGAATACCCATCCATGAAAGAATACATGACGTGTCCGGCAGTTGAGTTTACTAAATAATCCACCGTGGGCATTGGATACTCATCTTTGGGTGTAGCTATGTTTAAATTCCTAAAGTCTATGTACACCCTTAGTTTACCATTCTTTTTTAGTACTGGCATGATATTGGACAACCATTCGACATACCTGACTGTTCTAATAAAGTCTGCTTTCAATAATCGCTCTATCTCTTTCTTAATCTCAGGGAGTACATTAGGAGCAAAACATCTAGGAGCCTGCCTATGAGGTTTAAAATTAGGCTTAGTTGGTAACCTATGTTCTACTAAGTCTCTATCTAAACCAAGCATTTGTTTATATTCCCAAGCAAAACAATCTTTATACTCCTTTAGCAAAGTGATTAATTTATCACTAACCTCTTGATTGAGCATCTGGCTGATAAATGTTGGACGATCTTCTCCTTCATTGCCAATATTTACTTTGATCAAAGGGTCTTGTGCTTGAGTGTATCCAGGTTTGATAATCCGCATCACTTCGTCGTCCAGTTTCCTTGTAAGTACTTCTTCTTCTAAACAGTCCACCTTGTTGACTTCTCGGCCAATGCTATGTTCTAACTCGAATACTGCCCATTTGTCTTTCAGCGCTCTTAAGGCTGCCTCTTCTTTTGTCTTGTCCTTGCATTCTTTATTGAAAGCCATTAATCTGGCTTTGAAGGCCTGAATATTGGCCATTTGCTTTTGTAGCTTAGAATCCATTCAAGATTCCTTGATTATTCTTTTGCCAATTACTAGCTCTTCTAAGACCATTATATTTGGTCTCATTTGGCTAAACATTTTAGTGTGTGCGTCCACTGAAAATGGCTCTTCACTCTGTGCGACGATCTGAGTTTCTTCCCCTTCTTGGACTACCCTGACAGGTCCATAGTTTCCTTCGTACATGAACCTTTCCACTGAGTTTGCTTCTGCGACAAAAGGCCTATGATCGGCCTGCACCACCTCTGCGTCACCCTTGTTGTTCCAAAAGACCAGGCATTGATGGAGTGATGAGGGTATGTAGTGACTTCCGTGTATCCAATCTCTTCCTAGTAACACATTGTAACTAGTAGGACTATCTATTACAAAGAAGACTGTGGTCCTAGTAGTTGTCCCTATAGTTATGTCCAATGGCATAACTCCCTTAGCTAAAGTTGCTCCTCCATTGAAACTTCTAAGGATGACTTCTGTTGGAATCATGTCACCCTCTGTCTTTGCAAATTTCCTCATCATCCTAGATGGAATGGTGTTTATAGCTACTCCATTATCAACAAGCACTTTTGCCACAGGTATGCCGTTAACTAGAGCTTTAACGTACAATGGCCTCAAGTGTTTAGTCAATTTCATGGCTGGCCATTTAAAAATAACCTTTTCGACAGCTTCTATTTCTACTTCCTGCTTGTTTTCTGTCGAATTATCCCCCTGTGATAAGTCGACGTGCAGCATATCGCGCTGAGCCTCTGTCTCCTGAATTTTCTACTTACTGTTTTCTAATGCTACTTCATCAGTTACCCAACCTGTGGGAGGGGGCATTATTCTTGGAGGTGATCCATACTTTTCAGAGCGAGGCACTCTCTTCTTCCTTTTGGGCGTCCCGTACAGTACGTAGAAATTGAAAGAATGCCCAGATGGTTCTCCCAACAAGTCTACTTCACGACCTCCCTCTCGATGTAGTTGCTTCAACAGAGTATTGTGCGATACTCCTCTCCTTCTTCTTTTTGCTTCTAGGTCGATTTTTTCTTCGATGTCTATCATCCCGTCATCTTCTTCATTATTGTAGGCCTCTCTAGAAGTCTGACCTTCTTCACATTCCAGCACGCAAGCCTCTCCTTCGTTGTCCTCCTTTTCTTCTTCTTCTTTTTCTTTATTCTTGAATTCATTGGCCAGTAAGTAATTATTAGCTATGACAAGAGGTAAGGTACCGAACTGGATAGTAAGGGGCTGATCTGGATCTTCTCCATCCCTTCTGTCTCGTTCAAACTTTGATCTCCCAGAAGAAGTTTCTGTTAGCTCTTTCATTGATTCATCTGTACTGGTCTCTTCACTATCTTTGAGAACATTTTGATTGGCTACCTTGAGTAGTTTAGGCGCTTTAAGATGTGGCACTCCTTGTTGCTGCCTCATTATTCGTCCATAGTTTCGTTGGAAATGCCTTTGTTGGGTTCTAGTCATCTCATCGAAGGGTATTGCCCTTCCTGCATTATACTGGAATGAATGCCATACATTTTGCCGACGAGGTTGCGGCCTGAATGTTCTTCCATTATCTACTGGCCTGAATTGCCTCTCAAAAGGCCGTCCTCTCTAGAATGATGTACCTCGCCCTCTACCAGGCTGAGTGTTTGGGAAGAAAGTAGGGCGATGGGGATGCTGCCATATCCCTGGTTTCTCCGTGTTCCCACTCACTTCTCTTTTACATCTTGCACACAAGATGTCTTTGTCCTTTTTTGGCTCCTTCCCCTTGATTCGTTCAAAGACACTGGGATGTGGTCCAGGGTCCTCTTCTCCATCATCTGTGACCAACTTGAATTTTGGCAACTTGTTTTTGAAGCCAGACGTCACCATGTTCACTCCAAGTGGCTGTGGAAAAGGATTTTCATCCACTGCCATCTTCTTCTTATCGTCAAACGTAATTCGTTCTGATTCAATGCCATCCTACAATACATGGCGAAAAATCAAGCAATTATTAGTCAAATGTGACCGTGTATTATGTCACTTACAATATTTTTTTACCCTTAATTTGTTCAGGGTTTGGCAATTTATGCTTATCGCTCAGCTTTATCTGCTTATCCTTATATAATTTATCAAATATAAGGTCAGCTTTGATCACATCGAACGAGAAAGTTTTAACCTTTATGTTTCCATCTTTCATGGGCTCATCTTTGCCCGATGGTCTAGGTTTAGTCATTATAGGACAAGTATACGTGTCTCCTTTGACCAATTCGGCCAAACACATTTCGGCTTGCTCGTATGACTTGTCGCTGATGATATGAACGTCAAAATTTGGATCTTTGTAATAAGTCCCTTTACTAGAATTTTTCATCTGCTCTTCTTCTCTTATCAGTCGTTCATACCTAATCACATTCGCACTCAACTGAAAAAGCTCAGGAAATTCCTTATCTTGGAATTTCTTTTTTAAATCAAAGCTCAAACAACTCTGAGCGATTTTGACAAATTTTTTTTCGGGCAGAGGTACAAAACACTTGCTTCTTGCTGTCTTGAACCTTTGGAGAAAACTTTTTGCCCATTCGTTTGGCATTTGACGTAGATTCGCCAAATCAGCCAAAGTAACTTCAGACTCAGTTTTATAAAACTGAGCGTGGAATAATTGTTCTGATTGTTGTCATGTTTGAACAGAGTTCGCTGGCAAATTGATGAACTAGGAGAAGGCTACTCCTGTTAATGAACCAGGGAAAAGTCTCATTTTATGGTAATCAATTACATCACCACTTTGCAATGTGAATCGCCCTATGTGTTCTAGAGTAGACACCTCCCATAAACCGGTAAACAGTGAGAATTCTGGCACTTTATACCCTCTAGACCATGGATATGCTTGGTCTACTCAATCAGGATATGGCTTTGTGTAAGTCGGCCTAATGACAGGACGCACCCCAAAAGCCATCTGATCCTGTACGATTTTCATAATCTGATTCCTCCACATGACGTTGGGGGTCATATGGAATTCCTACAGGTTGGTTAACCGGTTGATTTGCATGAGGCCTAATGTTTGGTTCTTAATTGGCAACAAAGTTACCATGATTTGGGCCATTACCATTAGCTTGAACATCTATTCCCTCATTAACACGTGGGGTATTCTGTCCATTGTTTGGGACATTATCTCTTACATTTGGATTACCCCCAAGTTAGGCGCACCACTACCATTGTTCTGATTTGGCACTGCACCACCCCCTTGGTTTGAAGTAGAGGGACCAGAAAGTGGTTCTATCTCTTGATTCGGATTTAGGACTGAGGGATTACGTTTCACAATTGTCCTAATTTGAAAGTGGTTTGCAAGAGGCAGAACCGGTTGACATATTTGGCCTACTAACTTATTCATTATTTCGTTCAAAGTGTTTAGTTGTTTGGCCATGTTGTCGTAATGTGCATTTTCATTTTGGGTAAATCTTTCCATATTATGAATATTTCGAAGATTTATCTGTTCAACGACATCTTGTGTGAGTTCTCCAAGTAGTGCACGCATAGTTCGAGGACTCAACTCTGTCATTGGTTCGTAACGACTGTTACTCCTTTGATTCTATCCATCTGTTCGTGGAGAGGCATGATGCTCCTCATATTGCTCGATCACAGACTGGACTCCTCCCTGACTTGCTGCTTCCTTATCGGATCTCTGAGGCATATTGTTTCACCTTTTGTATTTTCAACCCCAAACACCACTGTCCCACTGGGCGTGCCAAATTGTTTCGCGCACGTTAGTCGCTAACAATTAAAAAGGGATCAGACAATTTTGTAAGGGACAAATCTCTTGAGACAAAGTCCCAAAAATGGGTGTTCTTTATTGGCGATGACTTTACAATCGGAAAGTAAAAACAGAATGCCTCCAAGGGGCGCAAGCACACGAGTTACTGAAAGAAGTGTTTAAATTTAAACTAAGAAATTGAAAGTTACATATTCTTTGTTTGAGAGTGTTTGATTCGGGGTCCTTTGCTCTATGTCTTTTCTTTCTTTTATACTCCCTGGATGATCTCTTTGTGATCAATCGCCTGAAAACTCCTTGATCGTTCTATAACTACCCACTTTCCTCGTAATGGCCAACTTGTCATGGAACTGCCTTTTCTAACTGCTGCCATTACTCTTTGTCGTTCAACCGTCTTCAATTGAATTCCTTGAATTGAGGAACGTGATAGGGCTGCTTAATAACCGCGCTTCTTGATAACCATAACACTTCATGTTTGCTAAGACCTTGGGCGACTCGAAGGTTTGGGCGAGAATAGAGTAGCAGCTCTGGCGACTGCATGGCACTCAATTCGCTCAGATCCTGGGCGATTTGCAAGTTTGGGCGATGGTGTTACCGCGTTCATGGGCCTCCCTATTTGGGCCTTCATCCTAAATTGTCTGATTGGGCTTCGTTCTTTGGGCTATTTGATTTGGAGATCCTCCAATTGGGCTTCATTCCTTGGGTCGTTCGATTTGGGCTGAATTTTTATGTTTTAACACTAATGCTTGCTTATCTACTCAATGATTATGATTACAGTTATTCTCTTGATACAATTTACGATTTATATATGTTTGATCCAGCTATTTTGTTGAAGAACTCAAGGGTGATTAAAAAAGGGAGTCGAGCTGCAAATGTTGCAAATGATGGTATGAAAGAAACACTTATAGCTCGGTCAGAAGATCTTGTCCAAGCTGTTGCTTAGGCATATCAATATGCTTTTGTAAACTTAATTTTTAATTCCTGATGGATTAAAACCTACTAATTCTCTAATAAATTATGACCTGTATTTAGGAAGTTCCTGTTCCGTTAACTGGAGTTTCTAAATGTGTAAGGAGAGATGGTTTAGAGGATATTGCAGGCTAATGAATGTTTGGAGAGGAAGGCTAAAGCTAACGAGACCAATGGAGACAACAAGCACAGAAGCGAGACAAGGTACCATATCCAACAGAATGTCATGTATTTACTTAGCTGATGGGTAATTGCCACAAGATCATTGTCATTATGCAACTTGGTATTAGTTAATAGTCATAAACCGGCTTCACTACGCCATCTTCAATGAGGCTCTACGTTTGTTGCTTGAGATATTAGATTGTTTAGAACATCGAACATTTTCTTAAATTCCAATTTACATGCAGTTATCCAACTCAGAGAATGTTTTTACATCTGATGTCAGAAATTTTGTTCTAGGTAAAATGTATTTACCATACTATTTTATTGATGTCATGATTTTTGCAAGTTTTAAAATCTCGATCTAAGGTGTGTTGTTCTTATTGTTGTAAACATCGTCATAGTATTTAATTCCGTTAAAAATGCATTCGATGGTAGTTCAGGATGAATTTTATTGAATTTTGACATGCGAATTTGTAATGCCTTATGATGATATTTTTTTGGTATTTACTGTTAAATTGTAAATTGAACTGTGTAAATTAGTAAAGATATAGATGGAATAAAGATAAGTATAACGAGCAAAAAATATCCTTTAATAGAAAAACGAATAATAACATTTTTTATTATTATCTTGAGGTGTATTTGGTTTCAGTTTTCTTGCTAATTCCTATCAATCATTTATATAACATTTAGTGTTTAAATTTGCAGTTGTTACCAATTATGGTTTTTCCTCTTGATCATGTGTTTAATCTGTACCGTAAAATTTTAGCCAAGCATTTGAACAAGCTGGCAGGGATCCAAGCTGCATATTGAGCAAGAGAAATGATATCAACACTGAGAAGAATAAGCAGTCCAAGTATTTTCCTACTCTTATCATGAATAAATCGGTATGATTTGCCTAAAAATTGATTATATTTTGTTTTCTCCGACTTACACTAATGTCCGTAGGTCAATTGACATTGTGAAACATTTTTTTTTGCTTTTTTCCAAATTTCCCAAATGTATTGTTATACGCATAGCAACCTATTATTTATTTTCTTTCTAAAACTAATCTGTGCTCCTGGTAACAAATACCTGGTTATTGGGTAAATCACAACTCTTTTAAAAGAGAGGATGTTGCATTTACTTTTCATTTGTGCGCCCTTGTGTTCACACCTATCTAGCTTTGCACTGTTCATTATTCAGTTCCCATAAATCACTCCTAACCTTTACGTTTTCCTTCCCTTTCAAGAGCTGAGAAGCAAACCCACCTACAAATTAACCAAAACAATTGATTAGTGTAAGGATTTGCAAAGTAAATTGAAGAAAATCAAGACCAAAAATCTGAAAATAAAAGGAACGGTTTTCCCCTTTATGATTCGGCTCAGAAACTTGATCCACACCACAAAGGTATCTCCAATTTGAAGGCCATTATCAGTCACATAGACAGATTCACAAAGAAAAGGCAAGAGAAGATTGATTTGCACTAAGCAGGGAAGCTTTTCTTCCTCTTGTTTTTGGCTCTCCTTTTTTTTTTTTTTGGTGTGTATAATGGGAGGGAAGAGTCTCCTATTTATAGGCTTATAGGAGTGAATGAATTTCACAGGAGTCTTCAAGATTAGATTGAATAAA
>NW_019266011.1:0-8541 GCF_002742605.1 Olea europaea var. sylvestris | reverse complement strand
TGCGTGTTCTTCGACAAATGGCCGAGATCACTCATACGACATGATGAAAAGCGTGGTGTCGATCTACGAGGATCGCTACATTTTCAAAAAGTACTTGTGGGCCCAAAACGGACACCGTATGCAAAAGTCACACTCAGTTCTTCGATCTCCTACAATCCAAGCATTCCAAATAAGCAAGTGCTTGTTCTTCCACAAAGGACCGAAATCCCTCATACATCACATGAAAAAGGGTGGGTTCAATCCAAAAGGATCGCTACATTTCCAAAAAGTACTTATGGGCCCAAAACGAACACAGTATGCAAAAGTCACACTCAGTTCTTAGATCGCCGACAATCCAACCGTTCCAAATAAGCAAGTGCTTGTTCTTCCACAAAGGATCGAAATCCCTTATACATCACATGGAAAAGGGTGGGTTCAATCCAAGAGGATCGCTACATTTTTCAAAAGTACTTATGCGCCCAAAACGGACACTGTATGCAAAAGTCACACTCAGTTCTTCGATCGCCGACAATCTAAGCATTCCAAATAAGCAACTGCGTGTTATTCAACAAATGGCTGAGATCACTCATACAGCATGATGAAAAGCGTGGGTTGGATCCAAGAGGATCGCTACATTTCCAAAAAGTACTTATGGGCCCAAAACGAACGCCGTATGTAAAAGTCGCACTCAGTTCTTCGATCGTCTACAATCCAAGCATTCCAAATAAGGAAGTGCTTGTTCTTCCACAAAGGACCGAAATCCCTCATACATCACGTGAAAAAGGGTGGGTTCAATCCAAAAGGATTGCCACATTTCCAAAAAGTACTTATGGGCCCAAAACGAACACCGTATGCAAAAGTCACACTCAGTTCTTCTTTCGCCTACAATCCAAGCATTCCAAATAAGCAAGTACTTGTTCTTCCAAAAAGGACCGAAATCCCTTAAACATCACGCGGAAATGGGTGGATTCAATCCAAAAGGATCGCTACATTTCCAAAAAGTACATATGGGACCAAAACGAACATAGTATACAAATGTCACACTCAATTCTTAGATCGCCGACAATACAACCGTTCCAAATAAGCAAGTGCTTGTTCTTCCACAAAGGATCGAAATCCCTCATACATTACGCCGAAAAGGGTGGGTTAAATAAAAAAGGATCGCTACATTTCCGGAAAGTACTTATGGGCCCAAAACGGACACCTTATGCAAAAGTCACACTCAATTCTTCGATCGCCTACAATCCAAGCATTCCAAATAAGCAAGTGCTTGTTCTTCCACAAAGGACCGAAATCCCTCATACATCACATGAAAAAGGGTGAGTTCAATCCAAAAGGATCGCTACATTTCCAAAAAGTACCTATGGGCCCAAAACGGACATAGCATGCAAAAGTCACACTCAGTTTTTAGATCACCGACAATCCAACCGTTCCAAATAAGCAAGTGCTTGTTCTTCCACAAAGGATCAAAATCCCTCATACATCATGCAAAAGAGGGTGGGTTCAATCCAAAAGGATCGCTACATTTCCAAAAAGTACTTATGGGCAAAAAACGGACACCGTATGCAAAAGTCACACTCAGTTCTTCGATCACCGACAATCCAAGCATTCCAAATAAGCAACTGTGTGTTCTTCAACAAATGGCCGAGATCACTCATTCGACATGATGAAAAGTGTGGGTTCTATCCAAGAGGATCGCTACATTTTCCAAAAGTACTTATGGGCCCAAAACGGACACCGTATGCAAAAGTCACACTCAGATCTTCGAACGCCGACAATCCAACCGTTCCAAATAAGCAAGTGCTTGTTCTTCCACAAATGGCCAAAATTAATCATACATCATGATGAAACTATGAGTTCAATTCAAAAGGGTGGCTACATTTTCGAAAAGTACTTATGGGCCCAAAACGGACAACGTATGCAAAAGTGACACTCGGTTCTTCGATCGTCGCCAATCCAAGCATTCCAAATAAGCAACTGCATGTTCTTCGACATATGGTTGAGATCCCTCATTCGACATGATGAAAAGCGTGGGTTCAATCTACGAGGATCGCTACATTTCGAAAAAGTACTTATGGGCCCAAAACGGACACCGTATGCAAAAGTCACACTCCGTTCTTCAATCGCCTACTATCCAAGCATTCCGAATAAGCAAGTGCTTGTTCTACCACAAAGGACCGAAATCCCTCATACATCACGTGAAAAAGGGTGGGTTCAATCCAAGAGGATCGCTACATTTCCAAAAATTACTTATGGGCCCAAAACGGACACAGTATGCAAAAGTCACACTCAGTTCTTAGATTGCCGACAATCCAACCGTTCCAAATAACCAAGTGCTTGTTCTTCCACAAAGGATCGAAATCCCTCATACATCACGCGAAAAAGTGTGGGTTCAGTCCAAAAGGATCGTTACACTTCCAAAAAGTACATATGGGCCCAAAACGGACACCATATGCAAAAGTCACACTCAGTTCTTCGATCACCGACAATCCAAGCATTCCAAATAAGCAACTCTGTGTTCTTCAACAAATGGCCAAGATCACTCATTCGACATGATGAAAAGTGTGGGTTCTATCCAAGAGGATCGCTACATTTTCCAAAAGTACTTATGGGCCCAAAACGGACACCGTATGCAAAAGTCACACTCAGATCTTCGAACGCCGACAATCCAACCGTTCCGAATAAGCAAGTGCTTGTTCTTCCACAAATGGCCAAAATTAATCATACATCATGATGAAACTATGAGTTCAATTCAAAAGGGTGGCTACATTTTCGAAAAGTACTAATGGGCCCAAAACGGACACCGTATGCAAAAGTGACACTCAGTTCTTCGATCGTCGCCAATCCAAGCATTCCAAATAAGCAACTGCATGTTCTTCGACAAATAGTCGAGATCCCTCATTCGACATGATGAAAAGCGTGGGTTCAATCTACGAGGATCGCTACATTTCGAAAAAGTACTTATGGGCCCAAAACGGACACCGTATGCAAAAGTCACACTCAGTTCTTCAATCGCCTACTATCCAAGCATTCCGAATAAGCAAGTGCTTGTTCTTCCACAAAGGACCGAAATCCCTCATACATCACGTGAAAAAGGGTGGGTTCAATCCAAGAGGATCGCTACATTTCCAAAAATTACTTATGGGCCCAAAACGGACACAGTATGCAAAAGTCACACTCAGTTCTTAGATTGCCGACAATCCAACCGTTCCAAATAACCAAGTGCTTGTTCTTCCACAAAGGATCGAAATCCCTCATACATCACGCGGAAAAGGGTGGGTTCAATCCAAAAGGATTGCTACACTTCCAAAAAGTACTTATGGGCCCAAAACGGACACCGTATGCAAAAGTCACACTCAGTTCTTCGATCGCCGACAATCCAAGCTTTCCAAATAAGCAGCTATGTGTTCTTCAACAAATGGTCGAGATAACTCATACGACATGATGAAAGGCGTGTGTTCAATCCAAGAGGATCGCTACATTTTCCAAAAGTACTTATGGACCCAAAACGGACACCGTATGCAAAAGTCACACTCAGATCTTCGAACGCCGACAATCCAACTGTTCCAAATAAGCAAGTGCTTGTTCTTCCACAAATGGCCAAAATTCGTCATACATCATGATGAAACTATGAGTTCAATTCAAAAGGGTCGCTACATTTTCGAAAAGTACTTATGGGCCAAAATGGACACCGTATGCAAAAGTGACACTCAGTTCTTCGATCGTTGACAATCCAAGCATTCCAAATAGGCAACTGCGTGTTCTTCGACAAGTGGCTGAGATCACTCATACCACATGATGAAAAGCGTGGGTTCGATCCAAGAGGATCGTAACATTTCCAAAAAGTACTTATGGGCCAAAAACGGACACCGCATGCAAAAGTCACACTCAGATCTTTGATCGCCAACAATCCAAGCATTCCAAATAAACAAGTGCTTGTTCTTCCGCAAAGGACCGAAATCCCTCATACGTCACGTGAAAAAGGGTGGGTTCAATCCAAAAGGATTGCTACATTTCCAAAAAGTACTTATGGGCCCAAAACGAACACTGTATGCAAAAGTCACACTCAGTTCTTCGATCGCCGACAATCCAAGCATTCCAAATAAGCAACTGCGTGTTCTTCAACAAATTGCCGAAATCACTCATACGATATAATGAAAGGCGTGGGTTCGATCCAAGAGGATCGCTACATTTTCCAAATGTACTTATGGGCCCAAAACGGACATCGTATGCAAAAGTCAAACTCAGATCTTCGAACGCCGACAATCTAACCATTCCAATTAAGCAAGTGCTTGTTCTTCCACAAATGGCCAAAATTCGACATACATCATGATAAAACTATGAGTTCAATTCAAAAGGGTCGCTATATTTTCGAAAAGTACTTATGGGCCCAAAACGGACTCCGTATGCAAAAGTGACACTCAGTTCTTCGATCGTCGACAATCCAAGCATTCCAAATAAGCAACTGTGTGTTCTTCCACAAACGGTCGAGATCGCTCATACGACATGATGAAAAGCATGGGTTCGATCCAAGAGGATCGCTACATTTTCAAAATGTACTTATGGGCCCAAAATGGACACCGTATGCAAAAGTCACACTCAGTTCTTCGATCGCCTACAATCCAAGCATTCCAAATAAGCAAGGGCTTGTTCTTCCACAAAGGACCAGAATCCCACATACATCACGTGAAAAAGGGTGGGTTCAATCCAAGAGGATCGCTACATTTCCAAAAAGTACTTATGGGCCAAAACGGACACAGTATGCAAAAGTCACACTCAGTTCTTAGATTGCCGACAATCCAACCGTTCCAAATAACCAAGTGCTTGTTCTTCCACACAGGATCGAAATCCCTCGTACATCACGTGTAAAAGGGTGGGTTCAATCCAAAAGGATCGCTACATTTCCAAAAAGTACTTATGGGCCCAAAACGGACACCGTATGCAAAAGTCACACTAAGTTCTTCGATCGCCGACAATCCAAGCATTCCAAATAAGCAACTGCGTGTTCTGCAACAAATTGTCGAGATCACTCATAGGACATGATGAAAGGCGTGAGTTCGATCCAATAGGATCGCTACATTTTCGAAAAGTACTTATGGGCCCAAAACGGACACCGTATGCAAAAGTCACACTCAGATCTTCGAACGCCGACAATCCAACCGTTCCAAATAAGCAAGTGCTTGTTCTTCCACAAATTGCCAAAATTCGTCATACATCATGATGAAACTATGAGTTCAATTCAAAAGGGTCGCTACATTTTTGAAAAGTACTTATGGGCCCAAAATGGACACCGTATGCAAAAGTGACACTGAGTTCTTCGATCGTCGACAATCCAAGCATTCCAAATAAGCAACTGCGTGTTCTTCGACAAGTGGCCGAGATCACTCATACGACATGATGAAAAGCATGGGTTCGATCTACGAGGATCGCCACGTTTCGAAAAAGTACTTATGGGCCCAAAACGGATACCGTATACAAAAGTCACACTCAGTTCTTCGATCGCCTACAATCCAAGCATTCCAAATAAGCAAGTGCTTGTTCTTCCATAAAGGACCGAAATCCCTCATACATCACGTGAAAAAGGGTGGGTTCAATCCAAAAGGGTCGCTACATTTTCAAAAAGTACTTATGTGCCCAAAACGGACACCGTATGCAAAAGTCACACTCAGTTCTTCGATCGCCGACAATCCAAGCATTCCAAATAAGCAACTGCGTGTTCTTCAACAAATGGCCAAGATCACTCATACGACACGATAAAAAGCGTGGGTTCGATCCAAGAGGATCGTTACATTTCCAAAAAGTACTTATGGGCCCAAAACGGACACCGTATGCAACAGTCAAGCTCAGTTCTTCGATCGCCTACAATCCAAGCATTCTGAATAAGCAAGTGCTTGTTCTTCCACAAATGGCTAGAATTCATCATACATCACGATGAAACTATGAGTCCAATTCAAAAGGGTCGCTACATTTTCAAAAAGTACTTATGGGCCCAAAACGGACACCGTATGCAAAAGTGACACTCAGTTCTTCGATCGTCGACAATCCAAGCATTCCAAATAAGCAATTGCGTGTTCTTCGAGAAGTGGCCGAGATCACTCATACGACATGATGAAAAGCGTGGGTTTGATCTACGAGGATCGCAACATTTCGAAAAAGTACTTATGGGCCCAAAACGGACACCGTATGCAAAAGTCACACTCAGTTCTTCGATCGCCTACAATCCAAGCATTCCGAATAAGCAAGTGCTTGTTCTTCCACAAAGGACCGAAATCCCTCATACATCACGTGAAAAAGGGTGGGTACAATCCAAGAGGATCGCTACATTTCCAAAAAGTACTTATGGGCCCAAAACGGATACAGTATGCAAAAGTCACACGCAGTTCTTCGATCGCTGACAATCCAAGCATTCCAAATAAGCAACTGCGTGTTCTTCAGTAAATGGCCGAGATCACTCATACGACATGATGAAAGGCTTGGGTTCGATCCAAGTGGATCGCTACATTTTCCAAAAGTACTTATGGGCCCAAAATGGACATCGTATACAAAAGTCACACTCAGATCTTCCAACGTCGACAATCCAACCGTTCCAAATAAGCAAGTGCTTGTTCTTCCACAAATGGCCAAAATTCATCATACATCATGATGAAACTATGAGTTCAATTCAAAAGGGTCGCTACATTTTCGAAAAGTACTTATGGGCCCATAACGGACACCGTATGGAAAAGTGACACTCAGTTCTTCGATCGTCGACAATCCAAGCATTCCAAATAAGCAACTGCGTGTTCATCGGCAAATGGTCGAGATCGCTCATACGACATGATGAAAAGCGTGGGTTCGATCCAAGAGGATCGCTACATTTTAGAAAATTACTTATGGGCCCAAAACGGACACCGTATGTAAAAGTCACACTCAGTTCTTCGATCGCCTACAATCCAAGCATTCCAAATAAGCAAGTGCTTGGTCTTCCACAAAGGACCGAAATCCCTCATACATCACGTGAAAAAGGGTGGGTTCAATCCAAAAGGATCGCTACATTTCCAAAAAGTACTTATGGGCCCAAAACGAACACCGTATGCAAAAGTCACACTCAGTTCTTCGATTGCCTACAATCCAAGCATTCCAAATGAGCAAGTGGTTGTTCTTCCACAAAGGACTGAAATCCCTCATACATCACGTGAAAAAGGGCGGGTTCAATCGAAAAGGATCGCTACATTTCCAAAAAGTACTTATGGAACCAAAACGGACACAGTATGCAAAAGTCACACTCAGTTCTTAGATCGCCGACAATCCAACCGTTCCAAATAAGCAAGTGCTTGTTCTTCCACAAAGGATCGAAATCCCTTATACATTACATGGAAAAGGGTGGGTTCAATCCAAGAAGATCGCTACATTTCCAAAAAGGACTTATGGGCCTAAAACGGACACCGTATGATATAGTCACACTCAGTTCTTCGATCGCCGACAATCCAAGCATTCCAAATAAGAAACTGTGTGTTCTTCAACAAATGGCCGAGATCACTCATACGACATGATGAAAGGCGTGTGTTCGATCAAAGAGGATCGCTACATTTTCAAAAAGTACTTATGGGCCCAAAACAGACACCGTATGCAAAAGTCACACTCAGATCTTCGAACGCCGACAATCCAACCGTTGCAAATAAGCAAGTGCTTGTTCTTCCACAAACGGCCAAAATTCATCATATATCATGGTGAAACTATGAGTTCAATTCAAAAGGGTCGCTTCATTTCCAAAAAGTACTTATGTGCCCAGAACGGACACCGTATGCAAAAGTCACACTCAGTTCTTCGATCGCCGACAATCCGAGCATTCCAAATAAGCAACTGCGTGTTCTTCGACAAGTGGCCGAGATCACTCATACGACATGATGAAAAGCGTGGGTTCGATCTATGAGGATCGCTACATTTCGAAAAAGTACTTATGGGCCCAAAACGGATACCGTATACAAAAGTCACGCTCAGTTCTTCTATCGCCTACAATCCAAGCATTCCAAATAAGCAAGTGCTTGTTCTTCCACAAAGGACCGAAATCCCTCATACATCACGTGAAAAAGGGTGGGTTCAATCCAAAAGGATCGCTACATTTTCAAAAAGTACTTATGTGCCCAAAACAGACACCGTATGCAAAAGTCACACTCAGTTCTTCGATCGCCGACAATCCAAGCATTCCAAATAAGCAACTGTGTGTTCTTCAACAAATGGCCAAGATCACTCATACGACACGATGAAAAGCGTGGGTTCGATCCAAGAGGATCGTTACATTTCCAAAAAGTACTTATGGGCCCAAAACGGACACCGTATGCAACAGTCAAGCTCAGTTCTTCGATCGCCTACAATCCAAGCATTCTGAATAAGCAAGTGCTTGTTCTTCCACAGATGGCCAGAATTCATCATACATCATGATGAAACCATGAGTCCAATTCAAAAGGGTTGCTACATTTTCGAAAAGTACTTATGGGCCCAAAACGGACACCGTATGCAAAAGTGACACTCAGTTCTTCGATCGCCTACAATCCAAGCATTCCAAATAAGCAAGTGCTTGTT
>NW_019266010.1:0-8547 GCF_002742605.1 Olea europaea var. sylvestris | reverse complement strand
ATAGCAAAGTTAAGTCGGTCAGAACCTTGCTACGTGTAGACTATGGGGTATACTTTAATTTACAATTTGCCACGTGACATTACTCTGTTGGACAATTTAAATTTCAAACAGTTTTCTCATCCAATTAACACTTGACAATAATGCAAGTGTAAAACAACGTGTCGAAAATTAGTGTACAAATAGCAAAGATTAATCGGTAAAGAACATGCTACATGTACACTATGGTGTACACTTTAGTTTACACTTTGCCACGTGACATTACACTGTTGGACAATTTAGATTTCAAACAGTTTTTTCATCCAATTGACACTCAACAACAATGCAAGTGTCAAACAGCGTGTCAAAAATTAGTGTACATATAGCAAAGTTAAATCAATAAGAACCTTGCTGCATGTACACTATGTTGTACACTTTAATTTAGACTTTCCCACGTGATATTACCAAGTTGGATAGTTTAAATTTTAAATAGTTTTCCCATCAAATTGAGACTTGACAAAAATGTAAGTATCAACAACTTGTCAAAAATCAGTTTACAAATAGCAAAGTTCAATCGGAAAGAACCTTTCTATATGTACACTAAGGTGTACACTTTAGTTTATACTTTGCCACGTGACATTACCGTGCTGGATAGTTTAAATTTCAAACAGTTTTTCCATCCAATTGACACTTGATAACAATGCAAATATCAAACAACATGTCAAAAATCAGTGTACAAATAGCAACGTTCAACAGGCAAGAAACTCGCTACACATACATTATGGTGTATACTTTAAAAGTTCAATTGATAAGGTCCTTGCTACATGTACACTATGGTGTACACTTTAGTTTACACTTTGCCACATGATATTACCCTGTTGGACAGTTTAAATTTCAAACAGTTCACCAATCCAATTGGCACTTGACAACAATGCACGTGTCAAAAATTAGTGTACAAATAGCAAAATTCAATCGGTAAGAACCTTGCTTCAAGTGCACTATGGTGTTCACTTTAGTTTACACTTTGTCAAGTGACATTATCCTGTTGGATGGTTTACTTTTCAAACAGTATTTCCATCAAATTGACACTTGATAACAATGCAAGTGTCAAACAACGTGTCAAAAATCAATGCACAAATTGCAAATTTCAATGGATAAGGACCATGCGACATGTACACTATGGTGTACACTTTAGTTTACACTTTGCCACGTGACATTACCCCGTTGGTCAGTTTAAATTTCAAATAGTTTTCCTCTCCAATTGACACTTGACAACAATGCAAGTGTCAAACAACTTATCAAAAATTATTGTACAAATAGCAAAGTTCAATCGGTAAGAACCTGGCAACATGTACACTATGGTGTACACTTTAGTTTGCACATTGCCACGTGACAATATCCTGTTGAGCAGTTTAAATTTTAAATAGTTTTTCCATCCAATTAACACTTGACAACAATACAAGTGTCAAACAACGAGTAAAAAATCAGTGCACAAATAGCAAAGTGCAATCGGTAGGAACCTTGCTACAGGTACACTATGGTGTACACACTTCAGTTTACACTTTGCCCCGTGACACTCCCCTGTCGGACAGTTTATTTTAAAGAGTTTTCCCGTCCAATTGACACTTGACAACTATGCAAGTGTCAAACAACGTGTCAAAAATTTGTTTACAAATAGCAAAGTTCAGTTGATAAGGACCTTGCTACATGTACACTATGGTGTACACTTTAGTTTACACTTTTACACGTGACATTTTCTTATTGGACAGTTTAAATTTCTAATGGTTTTCCTATCCAATTGACACTTGACAACAATGCAAGTATCAAACAACGTGTGAAAAAAGTAGTGTACGAATAGTAAAGTTCAGTCGGTAACGACCTTGCTACATATACAACATGGTGTACACTTCATTTTACTCTTTGCCACGTGACATTACCCTGTTGGACAGTTTAAATTTCAAATAGTTTTTCCATCCAATTGACACTTGACAACAATATAAGTGTCAAACAACGTGTCAAAAATCAGTATACAAATAGCAAAGTTCAATCGGTAAGAACATTGCTACATGTACACTATGGTGTGCACTTTAGTTTACACATTGCCACGTGACGTTACCCTATTGGACAGTTTAAATTTCAAATAGTTTTCCCATTCAATTGACACTGGACAATAATGCAAGTGTCAAACAACATGTCAAAAATTAGTTTACGAATAGCAAAATTCAATTGGTAAGAACCTTGCGACATGTAAACTTTGGTGTACACTTTTGTTTACACTTTGCCATGTGACATTACCCTGTTGGACGGTTTAATTTTCAAACTGTTTTCCCATCCAAATGATGCTTGACAACAATGCAAGTGTCAAACAACGTGTCAAAAATCAGTGTACAAATAGTAAACTTCAACCGGTACGAAACTTGCTACATGTACACTATGATGTACACTTTAGTTTACACTTTGCCATACCACATTACCTTGTTGGACAGTTTAAATTTCAAGCAGTTTCCCTGTCCAATTGACACTTGACAACAATTTAACTATCAAACAACATGTCAAAAATTAGTGTACAAATAGCAAAGTTCAATCGGTAAGGACCTTGCTACATGTACACTATGGTGTACACTTTAGTTTACACTTTGGCACGTGACATTACCCTGTTGGACAGTTTACATTTCAAACAATTTTTCCATCCAATTGACACTGGACAACATTGCAAGTGTCAAACAACGTGTCAAAAATTAGTGTACAAATAGGAAAGTTCAATCGATAAGAGCCTTCCTAAATGTACACTATGGTGTACACTTTAGTTTACAATTGGCCATGTGACATTACCCTACTGTACAGTTCAAATTTCAAATAGTTTTTTCATCCAATTGACACTCGACAACAATGCAAGTGTCAAGAAATGTGTCAAAAATTAGTGTACAAAAAGCAAAGTTGAATTAGTAAGAACCTTGCAACATGTACACTATGGTGTACACTTTAGTTTACACTTTGCCACGTGACATACCTTGCAGGACAGTTTAAATTTCAAATGGTTTTCTCATCCAATTGACACTCAACAACAATTCAAGTGTCAAGCAACATGTCAAAAATTCGTGTACAAATAGCAAAGTTCAATTGAATAGAACCGTGCGATATGTACACCATAGTGTACACTTTAGTTTACACTTTGCCACGTGACATTATCCTATTTGATAGTTCAAATTTCTAACAGTTTTCCGATCCAGTTGACAATTGACAACAATGTAAGTGTCAAACAACGTGTCTAAAATCAGTATAGAAATCGCAATGTTCTGTCGGTTAGAAACTTGCTTTATGTGCACTATGGTGTCTACTTTAGTTTACACTTTGCCAAGTGACATTATCCTGTTGGGCAGTTTACATTTCAAATAGTATTCCCATCAAATTGACACTTGACAACAATGCAAGTGTCAAACAACATGTCAAAAATCAGTACATAAATAGAAAAGTTTAATGGATAAGGACCATGCGACATGTACACTTTGGTGTACACTTTAGTTTACACTTTGCCACGTGACATTACCTCGTTGGTCAGTTTAAATTTCAAATAGTTTTCCCATCCAATTGACACTTGAAAACAATGCAAGTGTCAAGCAACGTGTCAAAAATCAATGTACAAATAGCAAAGTTCGATCGGTACAAAACTTGCTACATGTACACTTCAGTTTACACATTGCCACGTGACATTACGCTATTGGACAGTTTAAATTTCAAACAATTTTCTCATCCAATTGATGCTTGAAAACAATGCAAGTGTCAAACAACGTGACAAAAATCAGTGCACAAGTAGCAAAGTTCAATGGATAAGGACCTTGCCACATGTATACTTAGGTGTACACTTTAGTTTACACTTTGCCACGTAACATTACCTTGTTGGATAGTTTAAATTTCAAATAGTTTTCCCATCCAATTGATACTTGACAACAATGCAAGTGGCAAACAACATGACAAAAATCAGTGTACAAAAAGTAAACTTCAATCGGTAAGAAACTTGCTACATGTACACTATGGGGTACACTTTAGTTTACACTTTGCCACGTAACATTACCTTATTGGATAGTTTAAATTTCAAACAATTTTCCCATCCAATTGACACTTGACAACACTGCAAGTGTCAAACAACATGTCAAAAATCAGTGTACAAAAAGTAAACTTCAATCGGTAAGAAACTTGCTACATGTACACTATGGGGTACACTTTAGTTTACACTTTGCCACGTAACATTACCTTATTGGATAGTTTAAATTTCAAACAATTTTCCCATCCAATTGACACTTGATAACAATGCAAGTGTCAAACAACATGTCAAAAATCAGTGTAGAAATAGTAAACTTCAATCGGTAAGAAACTTGCTACATGTACACTATGGTGTACACTTTAGTTTACACTTTACCACGTGACATTACCTTGTTGGACAGTTTAAATTTCAAACAATTTTCCCATCCAATTGACACTTGACAACAACGCAAGTGTCAAACAATGTGCCAAAAATCAGTGTACAAATAGCGAAGTTCAATCGATAAGGACCTTGTTACATGTACACTATGTTGTACACTTTAGTTTACAATTTGCCACGTGATATGACCCTACTGAACAGTTTAAATTTCAAACAGTTTTTCCATCCAATTGACACTGAACAACAAAGCAAGAATCAAGAAACATGTCAAAAATTAGTGTACAAAAAGTAAAATTGAATTGGTAAGAACCTCGCGACATGTACACTATGGTGTACATTTTAGTTTACACTTTGAACGTGACATTACCCTACTGGACAGTTTAAATTTCAAAAAAATTTCTCATCTAATTGACACTCGACAACAATGCAAGTGTCAAGCAACGTTCAAAAAATGTGTAAAAATGGCAAAGTTCAATCGAATAGAACCTTGTGACATGTACACCATCGTGTATACTTTAGTTTACACTTTGCCACGTGACATTACCCTATTGGATAGTTTAAATTTCAAACAGTTTTGCCATCCAATTGACACTTGACAACAATGTAACTGTCAAACAATGTCTCTAAAATCAGTGTACAAATAGCAAAGTTCAATCTGTAGGGACCTTGCTACATGTGCACTATGGTGCACATTTTAGTTTACTCTTTGTCACGTGACATTACCCTGTTGGAGATTTTAAATTTCAAACAGTTTTCCCGTCCAATTGACACTGGACAACAATACAAGTGTCAAACAATATGTCAAAAATCAGTTTACGAATAGCAAAATTCAATCGGTAAGAACCTTGCGACATGTACACTTGGGTGTACACTTTAGTTTACACTTTGCCATGTGATAATACCCTGTTGGACAGTTTAATTTTCAAACAATTTTCCAATCCAATTGACACTTGACAACAATGCAAGTGTCAAACAACGTGTCAAAAATCAGTGTACAAATAGCAAACTTCAATTGGTAAGAAACTTGTTACATGTACACTATGATGTACACTTTAGTTTACAATTTGCCATGTGACATTGCCTTGTTGGACAGTTTAAATTTCAAGCAGTTTCCCCATCCAATTGACACTTGACAATAATGCAAGTGTCAAACAACGTGTCAAAAATTAGTGTACAAATAGCAAAGTTCAATCGGTAAGGACCTTGCTACATGTACACTATGGTGTACACTTTAGTTTACACTTTGGCACGTGACATTACCCTGTTGGACAGTTTAAATTTTGAACAGTTTTCCCATCCAATTGACACTGGACAACAATGAAAGTGTCAAACAACGTGTTAAAAATCAGTGTACAAATAGCAAAGTTCAATCGGTAAAAACCTTGCTACCTGTACACAATGGTGTACACTTTAGTTTTAGTTTTCACTTTGCCACATCACATTCCCCTGTTAGACAGTTTAATTTTTAAACAGTTTTCCCATCCAATTGACACTTCACAAAATTGCAAGGGTCAAACAACGTGTCAAAAATTAGTGTACAAATAGCAAAGTTCTAACGATAAGGACCTTGCTGGATGTACACTATGGTAGACACTTTAGTTTACACTTTACCACATGACATTACACTGCTGGATAGTTTAAATTTCAAATAGTTTTCCACACAATTGATACTTTATAACAATGCAAGCGTCAAACAATGTGTCAAAAATCAGCGTACAAATAGCAAAGTTCAATCGTTAAAAGCCTTGCAACATGTACACTGTGGTGTACACTTTACCACGTGACATTACCTTGTTGAACCGTTTAAATTTCAAACAATTTTCCCATCCAATTGACACTTGAAAACAATGCAAGTATCTAACAACGTGTCAAAAATTAGTGCACAAATTGGAAAGCTCAATCTATAAGACATTGCAACATGTAGACTATGGTGTACACTTTAGTTTACACTTTGCCACGTGACATTAACCTGTTGGATAGTTTAAATTTCAAACAGTTTTTCCATCCAATTGACACTTGACAATAAGGTAATTGTCAAACAACGCTTCAAAAATCTATGCTCAAATATCAAGGTTCAATCGGTATGAACCTTGCTACATGTACACTTTAGTTTACACTTTACATTAACCTGTTGGACAATTTAAATTTCAAACATTTTCCCCATCCAATTAATACTTGACAACACTTGACATTAACATGCTAAGGGATCCATACTCCCCTCGAACAATGAAGGGTTCATTTTACGAAACTGTTCTATCATTGCAGTTCGATCCCTCGAGTCAGGTACTATTTGAGGTTGAATAGTTGGTTGGTTAGGTTCCTGATAATCAACTGGTATCTGTTAATTTAGGGTTCGTTGCCCAGTCAAAGGTGGTGCCTGTTGTTCCTGTCCCAACTCTCGCATTACAGCAAGTAGTTCTCGTGCAAAGTTTGCAACATTAACTTCGCCACCACTAGAACTAGCATTAGCATTGCCATGGTTGTGCTTTGAAGGCATTTCCTTTGAATGAAAAAAAAAGATGTTCATCCAGTTAGGATTACTTCAGAACGAAATACTAATTTGAGAAAAAAAATCCAAAGGCCAAGGCAACTTTCCTTCATATATGTACATTATTATTTTTCACAAACAAAAACCATGTTGAGGTATGGTACATACATTCAAAAGCAGAGGTACATATTACATCCTATCCTATTCCAAAAACAAAGATATCTAGATAAGATGGTGTCTAATCTTCTATTTCTTCTGGATCCTCATCGGGTCTTCCTCTGGGTCTTCTTCTTGGTCTTCTTCTAACGTGCTTTGCTCCGAACTATCTGGTAATGGTACGGGAAAACTTTCATCTAGAACTCTCGAAAAACACTTAGCCAACGATCGCTTATCTAGCCTAGAATTGGTAGCCCGTAAACTGTTATTCATGGATAAGGTTATAGTCTTCTTAAAGTTTCGCTGTAAATCACGGCTAGTTCCATAACTTTCTCGAAGCAAATATGTAAGGTCCTCATACGAAAGGTCATCGTCAGACCATAGCACAATCTCATTTATGACTGAGGCCCAAGGTTCTGGAACAGTTTCATACAACCTCTGTATCTTCACCTTATCCCTAAGCTATGGTGTATCTCCCATAACATCTCAATAATACAGTCTAGCAAATCCAGATGTTGTTCGAGACTATGGAGCGGATGCATACAATAATTATAATAAAATGCCAATAATATGTCTCGCTTCTTCGCAAAACCACAAGCTTCTGTCCTTGTGGGGGTTCTTACCGTTCGTGCCATAACTAGGACAAAAATTGATTATGTTACTCTACAAGGCTCTAATAAATATTTAGATACAAGTGTTTATGACTTCATAATCTCAACCATGACTTGATTCAAAGTATCCCTATATCCAGCCATAGATATAGCAGTTCGTTGCATAAGAAAACTCATAAAATAAAATAAAATTTTTTTTTACCTTGATCATTGGTTGGAAGTCAGTTGCTAGCTTGCTCGATGATGAAGGATAGTAACTTTCTTTTAAAAAGTCTACAGAGAAGTATAACTGCTCTGATACCACGCTGTGACACCCCGAACTTAAGCTTCGAGGGTCACGTACTAAACAAATAGCTTCTGCCTTTGGTACATGTAAATACTAATAAATAGAAGTATTACATGTTGGAAACTTATTTTCAATTTGTTAAAATAGTTCTTATAAAATTCAATAGCCGGTATAAGTGCATGTCGACAAGAAATTATAATTTACATATACGGACTCGGCACTACCAAGGTTAGTTGGGGCAGCAAGTTTGACAATTTTTATAAAATTCATCCCAACTCCGTTTTACATGAAATCTGTGGCAGTAGAAAGACAATTTCAATTAGTTTTCTGAGTTAAAATATGAAAATTTTCCAAGATCATATGATATGGACGTTTTACTGAAAACAATGAAGTGTTACACAGGAAATCCAGATTGACCCCTTGACGTTTAAAAATTTATATCTCAGGCCACAAATATCCAAATTGAGTAAATCCTGTGGCCATATTTAGAAAACTCAAAGAAGAACTCAGAAATATCTTTAGAGTGTCAAATGGATGTTTATAGGGTTGGAAATATCATTTTGAAATTGACCCCAAAACTGTTCCGTTTCTGCCTCTTTTATCACTTGCA
>NW_019266009.1:0-8548 GCF_002742605.1 Olea europaea var. sylvestris | reverse complement strand
ATCATGAAATCAAAAGCCACTTTTCATTAGCTTGATTCCAATCGAATTAGACTACCAATTTGCCAAAGACGAACAAACCCGATATTATCATTAAAACGAAAACCACTTTTCATTGTCGTGATTCTAATCGAATTAGACTAGCAATTTCCCGAAAATGATAAAACCTGAAGTTATCATGAAATCAAAAACAACTTTTCATTGGCTCTATTCCAATCGAACTAGTCTAGTATTTCGCCAAAAATGAACAAACCCGAAGTTATCATGAAATCAAAAATCACTTTTCATTGGCTTGATTCCAATCGAATTAGACTACCAATTCATCGAAAATGATCAAACCCGTAGTTATCAAAAACGCAAAAACCTCTTTTCATTGGCTCGATTCCAATCGAATAACACTAGCAATTCGTCAAAAATGAACAAACCCGAAGTTATCATGAAATCAAAAACCACTTTTCATTGGCTCGATTCCAATCGAATTAGACTACCAATTCATCGAAAACGATCAGACCCGAAGTTATCAAGAAATAAAAGACCTCTTTTCATTGGCTCGACTCCAATCGAATTAGACTAGCAATCGGCCAAAAACGAACAAACCCAAAGTTTTCATGAAATAAGAAACCACATTTCATTGGCTCGATTCCAATCGAATTAAACTAGCATTTCGCCAAAAACGTAAAACCCGAAGTTATCATGAAATCAAAAACCACTTTTCATTGGCTCGATTCCAATCTAATTGGACTAGCAACAAGCCCGAAATGATCAAACCCGAAGTTATCATGAAATCCAAAACCACTTTTCATTGTCTCGATTCCAACGGAATTCGACAAGCAATTTTTCGAAAACAATCAAACCCGACGGTATCATGAAATCAAAAGCAACATTTCACTGACTCGATTCCAATCGAATTAGACTAGCAATTAGCCGAAAATGAACAAACCCGAAGTTATCATGAAATCAAAAGCCACTTCTCATTGGCTCGGTTCCAATCTCATTAGACAAGCAATTTTCGAAAACGATCAAGTCCGAAGTTATTGTGAAATCAAAAACCACTTTTCATTGGCTCGATTCCAATAGAATTTGACTAGCATTTCGCCAAAAAATGAACAAAATAGAATTTATCATGAAATCAAAAACCACTTTTCATTGGCTCGATTCCAATCGAATTAGACTAGCAATTCGCCAAAGACGATCATACCCGATATTATCATGCAATCGAAATCCACTTTTCATTGGCTCGATTCCAATTGAATTGGACTAGCAATAAGCCAAAAATGATCAAACCCGAAGTTACCATGAAATCCAAAACCACTTTTCATTATCTCAATTCCAATCGAATTTGACAAGCAGTTTTTCGAAAACAATCAAACCCGACGTTATCATGAAATCGAAAGCAACTTTTCTCTGACTCGATTCCAATCGAATTGGGCTAGCAATTAGCCGAAAATGAACAAACCCGAAGTTATCATGAAATCAAAAACCACTTCTCATTGGCTCGGTTCCAATCTAAATAGTGAATCAATTTTCGAAAACGATCAAATACGAAGTTATCGTGAAATCAAAAACCACTTTTCATTGGCTCGATTCTAGTTGAATTAGACTAGCATTTCGCCAAAAAATGAACAAAACAGAATTTATCATGAAATCAAAAACCACTTTTCATTAGCTTGATTCCAATCAAATTAGACTACCAATTTGCTAAAGACGAACAAACCCGATGGTATCATGAAATCAAAAACCACTTTTCATTGGCTCGATTCGAATCAAATTAGAATAGCGATTTCCCAAAGACGAACAAACCCGATGTTATCATGAAATTGAAAGCCAATTTTCATTGGCTCGATTCTAATCGAATTCGAACAAACAAATACGAAATTATCATTAAATCAAAACCACTTTTCATTGGCTCGATTCCAATCGAATTAGACTAGTAATTTGACAAAGACGAACATACCCGATATTATCACGAAATCGAAAACCACTTTTCATTGTCATGATTCTAATGGAATTAGACTAGCAATTTCCCGAAAATGATAAAACCTGAAGTTATCATGAAATCAAAAACAACCTTTCATTGGCTCTATTCCAATCGAACTAGTCTAGTATTTCGCCAAAAATGAACAAACCCGAAGTTATCATGAAATCAAAAATCACTTTTCATTGGCTTGATTCCAATCGAATTAGACTACCAATTCATCGAAAACGATCAAACCCGAAGTTATCAAAAAAGCAAAAACCTCTTTCTATTGGCTCGATTCCAATCGAATAAGACTAGCAATTCGTCAAAAATGAACAAACTCCGAAGTTATCATGAAATCAAAAACCACTTTTCATTGGCTCAATTCCAATCGAATTAGACTGTTAATTCATCGAAAACGATCAAACCCGAAGTTATCAAGAAATCAAAAACCTCTTTTCATTGGCTCGATTCCAATCGAATTAGACTGTTAATTCATCGAAAACGATCAAACCCGAAGTTATCAAGAAATCAAAAACCTCTTTTCATTGGCTCGATTCCAATCGAATTAGGCTAGCAATTGACCAAAAACGAACAAACCCGAAGTTTTCATGAAATAAGAAACCACTTTTCATTGGCTCGATTCCAATCGAATTAAACGGCATTTTGCCAAAAATGAAAAACCCGAAGTTATCATGAAATCAAAAACCACTTTTCATTGGCTCGTTTCCAATCTAATTGGACAAGCAATAAGCCCGTAACGATCAAACCCGAAGTTATCATGAAATCCAAAACCACTTTTCATTGTCTCGATTCCAACCGAATTCGACAAGCAATTTTTCGAAAACAATCAAACCCGACGTTATCATGAAATCAAAAGCAACATTTCACTGACTCGATTCCAATCGAATTAGACTAGCAATTAGCCGAAAATGAACAAACCTGAAGTTGTCATGAAATCAAAAACCACTTCTCATTGGCTCGGTTCCAATCTAATTAGACAAGCAATTTTCGAAAACGATGAAATCCGAAGTTATCGTGAAATCAAAAACCACTTTTTATTGGCTCGATTCCAATAGAATTAGACTAGCATTTCGCCAAAAAACCAACAAAACAGAATTTATCATGAAATCAAAAACAACTTTTCATTGGCTCGATTCCAATCGAATTAGACTAGTAATTCGCCAAAGACGAACATACCTTATATTATCATTAAATCGAAAACCACTTTTCATTGGCTCGATTCGAATCGAATCAGACTAGCAATTTGCCGAAAATGATAAAACCCGAAGTTATCATGAAATCAAAATCAACTTTTCATTGGCTCTATTCTAATCGAATTTGTTTAGTATTTCGCCAAAAACGAACAAACCCGAAGCTATCATGAAATCAAAAATCACTTTTCATTGGCTCGATTCCAATCGAATTAGATTACCAATTCATCGAAAACGATCAAACCTGAAGTTATCATGAAATGAAAAACCTCTTTTGATTGGCTTAATTCAAATTGAATTTGACTAGCAATTCGCCAAAAACGAACATAACCGAAGTTATCTTGAAATCAAAAACCACTTTTCATTGGCTTGATTTCAATCAAATTGGACTAGCAATAAGCCAGAAATGAGCAGACCTGAAGTTATCATGAAATCCAAAACTACTTTTCATTGTCTCGATTCCAATCGAATTTGACAAGCAATTTTTCGAAAACAGTTAAACCCCGACGTTATCATAAAATCGAAAGCAACTTTTCACTGACTCGATTCCAATCGAATTAGGCTAGCAATTAGCCGAAAATGAACAAACCCAAAGTTATCATGAAATCAAAAACCACTTCTCAGTGGCTCGGTTCTAATCTAATTATACAATCAATTTTCGAAAATGATCAAATCCGAAGTTATCATGAAATCAAAAACCACTTTTCATTAGCCTGATTCCAATCGAATTAGACTACCATTTTCCCAAAGATGAACAAACCCGGTGCTATCATGAATCAAAAACCACTTTTCATTGGCTCGATTCCAATCAAATTAAAATAACTATTTCCCTAAGACGAACAAACCCAATGTTATCATGAAATCGAAAGCCACTTTTCATTGGCTCGATTCTAATCGAATTAGACTAGCAATTCTCCAAAAACAAACAAACCCGAAGTTATCATGAAATCAAAACCACTTTTCATTGGCTCGATTCCAATCGAATTAGACTAGCAATTTGCCAAAGACGAACATACCCGATATTATCATGAAATCGAAAACCACTTTTCATTGTCTCGATTCCAATCGAATTAGACTAGCAATTTTCCGAAAATGATAAAACCTGAAGTTATCATGAAATCAAAAACAACTTTTCATTGGCTCTATTCGAATCGAACTAGTCTAGTATTTCGCCAAATATGAACAAACCCGAAGTTATCATGAACTCAAAAATCACTTTTCATTGGCTCAATTCCAATCGAATTAGACTACCAATTCATCGAAAATGATCAAACCCGAAGTCATCAAAAAGGCAAAAACCTCTTTTCATTGGCTCGATTCCAATCGAATTAGACTAGTAATTTGCCGAAAATGATAAAACCCAAAGTTATCATGAAATCAAAAACAACTTTTCATTGGCTCGATTCCAATCAAATTGGACTAGCAATAAGCTAGAAATGAGCAAACCCGAAGTTATCATGAAATCCAAAACCACTTTTCATTGTCTCGATTCCAATCGAATTTGACAAGCGATTTTTTGAAAATAACTAAACCCCGACGTTATCATGAAATCGAAAGTAACTTTTCACCCACTCGATTCCAATCGAATTAGGCTAGAAATTAGCCGAAAATGGACAAATCCAAAGTTATCATGAAATCAAAAACCACTTCTCATTGGCTCGATTCCAATCTAATTAGACAATCAATTTTCGAAAACGATCAAATCCAAAGTTATCGTGAAATCAAAAACCACTTTTCATTGGCACGATTCTAGTAGAATTGGGCTAGCATTTCGCCGAAAAACAAACAAAACAGAATTTATCATGAAATCAAAAGCCACTTTTCATTAGCTTGATTCCAATCGAATTAGACTACCAATTTGCCAAAGACGAACAAACCCGATGTTATCATGAAATCAAAAAACACTTTTCATTGGCTCGATTCCAAACGAATTAGAATAGCGATTTCCCAAAGACGAACAAACCCGATGTAATCATGAAATCGAAAGCCACTTTTCATTGCCTCGATTCTAATCGAATTAGACTAGCAACTCTTCAAAAACAAACAAACCCGAAGTTATCATGAAATTAAAACCACTTTTCATTGGCTCGATTCCAATCGAAATAGACTAGTACTTTGCCAAAGACGAACATACCCGATATTATCACGAAATTGAAAACCACTTTTCATTGTCTCGGTTCTAATCGAATTAGACTAGCAATTTCCCGAAAATGATAAAACCCGAAGTTATCATGAAATCAAAACAACTTTCATTGGCTCTATTCTAATCGAACTAGTCTAGTATTTTGCCAAAAATGAACAAACCCGAAGTTATCATGAAATGAAAAATCACTTTTCATTCGAATTAGACTACCAATTCATCGAAAACGATGAAACCCGAAGTTATAAAAAAGCAAAAACCTCTTTTCATTGGCTCGATTCCAATCGAATTAGACTAGCAATTCATCAAAAATGAACAAATCCGAAGTTATCATGAAATCAGAAACCAATTTTCATTGGCCCGATTCCAATCGAATTAGACTTTTAATTCATCGAAAACGATCAAACCCGAAGTTATCAAGAAATCAAAAACCTCTTTTCATTGGCTCGATTCCAATCGAATTAGACTAGCATTTCGCCAAAAACGAAAAAACCCGAAGTTATCTTGAAATCAAAAACCACTTTTCATTGGCTCGATTCCAATCGAATTGGACTAGCAATAAGACCGAAATGATCAAATCCGAAGTTATCATGAAATCCAAAACCACTTTTCATTGTCTCGATTCCAACCGAATTTGACAAGCAATTTTTCGAAAACAATCAAACCCGACGTTATCATGAAATCTAATGCAACTTTTCACTGACTCGATTCCAATCGAATTAGACTAGCAATTAGCCGAAGACGAACAAACCCGAAGTTATTATGAAATCAAAAATCACTTCTCATTGGCTCGGTTCCAATCTAATTAGACAAGCAATTTTCGAAAACGATCAAATCCGAAGTTATCGTGAAATCAACGTTGGCTCGATTCCAATAGAATTAGACTAGCATTTTGCCAAAAAATGAACAAAACAGAATTTATCATGAAATCAAAAACCACTTTTCATTGGGTCGATTCCAATCGAATTAGACTAGTAATTCGCCAAAGACGAACATACCTGATATTATCATGAAATCGAAAACCACTTTTCATTGACTCGATTCCAATCGAATTGGACTAGCAATAAGCTAAAAATGATCAAACCCGAAGTTGTCATGAAATCCAAAACCACTTTTCATTGTCTCGATTCCAACCGAATTTGACAAGCAGTTTTTCGAAAACAATCAAACCCGACGTTATCATGAAATCGAAAGTAACTTTTCTCTGACTCGATTCCAATCGAATTAGGCTAGCAATTAGCCGAAAATGAACAAACCCGAAGTTATCATGAAATCAAAAACCACTTCTCATTAGCTCGGTTCCAATCTAATTAGTTAATCAATTTTCGAAAACGATCAAATCCGAAGTTATCGTGAAATTAAAAACCACTTTTCATTGGCTCGATTCTAGTTGAATTAGACTAGCATTTCGCCAAAAAAGAACAAAACAGAATTTATCATGAAATCAAAAACCACTTTTCATTAGCTTGATTCCAATCGAATTAAACTACCAATTTGCCAAAGACGAACAAACCCGATGGTATCATGAAATCAAAAACCACTTTTCATTGGCTCGATTCGAATCAAATTAGAATAGCGATTTCCCAAAGACTAACAAGCCCGATGTTATCATGAAATTGAAAGCCAATTTTCATTGGCTCGATTCTAATCGAATTAGACTTGCAATTCGCCAAAAACAAACAAATACGAAGTTATCATGAAATCAAAACCATTTTTCATTGGCTCGATTCCAATCGGATTAGACTAGTAATTTGACAAAGACGAACATACCCGATATTATCACGAAATCGAAAACCACTTTTCATTGTCATGATTCTAATGGAATTAGACTAGCAATTTCCCGAAAATGATAAAACCTGAAGTTATCATGAAATCAAAAACAACTTTTCATTGGCTCTATTCCAATCGAACTAGTCTAGTATTTCGCCAAAAATGAACAAACCCGAAGTTATCATGAAATCAAAAATCACTTTTCATTGGCTTGATTCCAATTGAATTAGACTACCAATTCATCGAAAATGATCAAACCCGAAGTTATCAAAAAAGCAAAAACCTCTTTTCATTGGCTCGATTCCAATCGAATAAGACTAGCAATTCATCAAAAATGAACAAACCCGAAGTTATCATGAAATTAAAAACCACTTTTCATGGGCTCAATTCCAATCGAATTAGACTGTTAATTCATCAAAAACGATAAAACCCGAAGTTATCAACAAATCAAAAACCTCTTTCCATTGGCTCGATTCCAATCGAATTAGACTAGCAACTGGCCAAAAATGAAAAACCTGAAGTTATCATGAAATCAAAAACCACTTTTCATTGGCTCGATTCCAATCTAATTGGACTAGCAATAAGCCCGAAATGATCAAACCCGAAGTTATCATGAAATCCAAAACCACTTTTCATTGTCTCGATTCCAACCGAATTCGACAAGCAATTTTTTGAAAACAATCAAACCCAACGTTATCATGAAATCAAAAGCAACATTTCACTGACTCGATTCCAATCGAATTAGACTAGCAATTAGCCGAAAATGAACAAACCCGAAGTTGTAATGAAATCAAAAACCACTTCTCATTGGCTCGGTTCCAATCTAATTAGACAAGCAATTTCGAAAACGATCAAATCCGAAGTTATCGTGAAATCAAAAACCACTTTTCATTGGCTCGATTCCAATAGAATTAGACTAGCATTTCGCCAAAAAATGAACAAAACAGAATTTATCATGAAATAAAAAAAAAACTTTTCATTGGCTCGATTCCAATCGAATTAGACTAGTAATTCACCAAAGACGAACATACCCAATATTATCATTAAATCGAAAACCATTTTTCTTTGGCTCGATTCGAATCGAATTAGACTAGCAATTTACCGAAAATGATAAAACCCGAAGTTATCATGAAATCAAAAACAACTTTTCATTGGCTCTATAGTAATCGAATTTGTCTAGTATTTCGCCAAAAACGAACAAACCCGAAGCTATCATGAAATCAAAAATCACTTTTCATTGGCTCGATTCCAATCGAATTAGATTACCAATTCATCGAAAATGATTAAACCCGAAGTTATCATGAAATGAAAAATCTCTTTTCATTGGCTCAATTCAAATTGAATTAGACTAGCAGTTCGCCAAAAACGAACATACCCGAAGTTATCTTGAAATCAAAAACCACTTTTCATTGGCTCGATTCCAATCAAATTGGACTAGCAATAAGCTAGAAATGAGCAGACCTGAAGTTA
>NW_019266008.1:0-8549 GCF_002742605.1 Olea europaea var. sylvestris | reverse complement strand
TTGGAATGGAGCCAATGAAAAGTGGTTTTTGATTTCATGATAACTTCGGATTTGTTCGTTTTCGGCTAATTGCTAGTCTAATTAGATTGGAATCCAGACAATGAAAAGTGGTTTTTGATTTCATGATAACTTATGGTTTGTTCAATTTTGGCGAATTGCTAGTCTAATTCGATTGGAATCTAGCCAATGAAAAGTGGTTTTTGATTTCATGATAACTTATGGTTTGTTCATTTTTGGCGAATTGCTAGTCTAATTCGATTGGAATCTAGCCAATGAAAAGTGATTTTTGATTTCATGGAAATATCTGGTTTGATTGTTTTCGAGAAATTGCTAGTCTAATTTGATTGGAATCGAGCCAACGACAAGGGGTTTTTGCTATCATGATAACTTCGGGTTTGTTCTTTTTTGGCGAATTGCTAATCTAATTCGATTGGAATCGAGCCAATGAAAAGTGGTTTTTGATTTGATGATAACTTTGGGTTTAATCGTTTTCGGCAAATTGGTAGTCTAATTTGATTGGAATCGAGCTAATGAAAAGTGTCTTTTGATTTCATGATAACTTCGGCCTTGTTCATTTTTAGCGAATTGCTAGTCTAATTCGATTGGAATCGAGCCAATGAAGAGTGGTTTTTGATTTCATGATAACTTCGGGTGTGTTCATTTTCGGCGAACTGCTTGTCTAATTGGAATCGAGCTAATGAAAAGTGGTTTTTGATATCATTCTAATTTCGGGTTTCTTCCTTTTTGGCGAAATGCTAGTCTAATTCGATTGGAATCGAGCCCATGAAAAGTGGTTTTTGATTTCATGATAACTTCGGGCTTGTTCATCTTTGGCGAATTGCTAGTCTAATTCGTTTTGAATCGAGCCAATGAAAAGTGATTTTTGATTTCAAGAGAACTTTGGGTTTGTTCATTTTTGGCAGATTGCTTGAATAATTCGATTGGAATCGAGCCAATGAAAAGTGGTTTTAGATTTCATGATAACATCGGGTTTGTTCCTTTTTGGCGAATTGCTGGTCTAATTCCATTGGAATCAAGCCAATGGAATGTGGGTTTTGATTTCATGATAAGTTCGGGTTTGTTCATTTTTGGCGAATTGCTAGTCTAATTCGATTCGAATCAAGCCAGTGAAAAGTTACTTTAGATTTCATGATAACTTCGGGTTTGTTCATTTTTAGCGAAATGTTAGTCTAATTAGATTGGAATTGAGCTAATGAAAAGTGGTTTTTAATTTCTTGTTAACTTCGGGTTTATTCATTTTTTGCGAATTGCTACTCTAATTCGATTAGAATCGAGCTAATTAAAAGTAGTTTTTGATTTCATGATAACTTCGGGTTTGTTCATTTTTGGCGAACTGCTAGTCCCATTCAATTGGAATCGAGCCAATGAAAAGTGGTTTTTGATTTCATGATCTCTTCGGGTTTGTTCGTCTTGGGCGAATTGCAAGTCTAATTAAATTGGAATCGAGCCAATGAAAAGTGGTTTTTGATTTCATGATAACTTCGGGTTTGTTCGTTTTTGGCGAAATGCTAGTCTAATTCGATTGGAATCACGCCAATGAAAAGTGATTTTCGATTTCATGAAAACTTTGGGTTTGTTCATCTTTGGCTAATTGCTCGTCTAATTCGATTGGAATCGAGCCGATGAAAAGTGATTTTTAATTTCATGATAACTTTGGGTTTGTTCGTTTTTGGCAAATTGCTTTTCTAATTTGTTTGGAATCGAGCCAATGAAAATTGGTTTTTCATTTCATGTTAACATCGCTTTTGTTCATTTTTGGCGAATTGCTAGCCTAATTTGATTCGAATCGAGCCAATTAAAAGTGGTTTTTGATTTCATGGAAAGTTCGACTTTGTTAGCTTTTGACGAATTGCTTGTTTAATTCGATTGGAATCAAGTAAATGAAAAGTGGTTTTTGATTTCATGGTAACCTCGGGTCTGATCCTTTTCGACAAATTGCTTGTCTAGTTCGATTGGAATCGAGCCAATGAAAAGTAATTTTTGATTTCATGAAAACTTCGGGCTTCTTCATTTTTGGCGAATTGCTAGTCTAATTCTATTGGAATCGAGCCAATGAAAGTGGTTTTTGATTTCATGATAAGTTCCGATTTGTTTATTTTTGCCGAATTGCTAGTCTAATTCGATTTGAATCGAGCCAATGAAAAGTCACTTTAGATTTCATGATAACTTCGGGTTTGTTCGTTTTTGACGAAATGTTAGTCTAATTAGATTGGAATTGAGCTAATGAAAGTGGTTTTTAATTTCTTGTTAGCTTCGGGCTTATTCATTTTTGGCGAATTACTACTCTAATTCGATTAGAATCAAGCTAATGAAAAGTAGTTTTTGATTTCATGATAACTTCGGGTTTGTTCATTTTAGGCGGACTACTAGTCCAATTCGATTGGAATCGAGCCAACGAAAAGTGGTTTTTGATTTCATGATAACTTCGGGTTTGATCGTCTTTGGCGAATTGCAAGTCTAATTAAATTGGAATCGAGCCAATGAAAAGTGGTTTTTGATTTCGTGATAACTTCGGGTTTGTTCTTTTTTTGCAAAATACTAGTCTAATTCGATTGGAATCCAGCTAATGAAAATTGATTTTTGATTTCATGATAACTTCGGGTTTGTTCGTCTTTGGCGAATTGCTCATCTAATTCGATTGGAAACGTGAAAAGTGATTTTTAATTTCATGATAACTTTGGGTTTGTTCGTTTTTGGCAAATTGCTTGTCTAATTCTTTTGGAATTGAGCCAATTAAAATTGGTTTTTCATTTCATGTTAACATAGCTTTTCTTCATTTTTGGCGAATTACTGGCCTAACTTGATTGGAATCGAGCGAATTAAAGTTGTTTTTGATATCATGAAAAGTTCGGCATTGTTAGCTTTTGACGAATTGCTTGTTTAATTTGATTGGAATCAAGCAAATGAAAAGTGGTTTTTGATTTCATGATAATGTCGGGTCTGATCCTTTTCGACAAATTGCTTGTCTAGTTCGATTGGAATCAAGCCAATGAAAAGTGGTTTTTGATTTCATGAAAGCTTCAGGCTTCTTCGTTTTTGGCGAATTGCTAGTCTAATTCTATTGGAATTGAGGCAATGAAAAGTGGTTTTTGATTTGATGATAAGTTTGGGTTTGTTCATTTTTGGCGAATTGCTAGTCTAATTTGATTTGAATCGAGCCAGTGAAAAGTTGCTTTAGATTTCATGATAATTTTGGGTTTGTTCGTTTTTGGCTAAATGTTAGTCTAATTAGATTGGAATTGAGCTAATGAAAAGTGGTTTTTAATTTCTTGTTAACTTTGGGTTTATTCATTTTTGGCGAATTGCTACTCTAATTCTATTAGAATCGAGCTAATGAAAAGTAGTTTTTGATTTCACGATAACTTCGGGTTTGTTCATTTTTGGCGAGCTCTAGTCTAATTCGATTGGAATCAAGCTAACGAAAAGTTGCTTTTGATTTCATGATAATTTCGAGTTTGTTTTTTTCGGCGAATTGTTTATCTAATTTGATTGGAATTGGGCCAATGAAAAGTGGTTTTTGGTTTCTTGATAACTTCGGGTTTATTCATTTTTGGCGAATAAATTGTCTAATTCGATTGGAATCGAGCCAATGAAAAGTGGTTTTTGATTTCATGATAACCTCCGGTCTGATCATTTTCGACAAATTGCTCGTCTAATTCGATTGGAATCGGGCCAATGAAAAGTGGTTTTTGATTTCATGAAAACTTTGGGCTTGTTCGTTTTTGGCGAATTGCTAGTCTAATTGATTGGAATTGAGCCAATGAAAAGTGGTTTTTGATTTCAAGATAACTTCAGGTTTGTTCGTTTCTGGCGAATTGCTAGTCTTATTCGATTGGAATCGAGCCAATGAAAAGTGATTTTTGATTTCATGAAAACTTCAGGTTTGTTCATCTTGGGCGAATTGCTAGTCTAATTCGATTGGAATCGAGCCAATGAAAAGTGGTTTTTGATTTCTTGACAACTTCGGGTTTTGTTCATTTTTTTGAAGGGCTAGTCTAAATCGATTAGAATCTAGCTAATGAAAAGTAGTTTATGATTTCATGATAACTTCGGGTCTGTTCATTTTTGGCGAACTGCTAGTCTAATTTGATTTGAATCAAGCCAACGAAAAGTGGCTTTTGATTTCATGATAATTTCAGGTTTATTGGTTTTCGGCGAGCTGCTTGTGTAATTCGATTGGAATCAAGCAAATGAAAATTGGTTTTTGTTTTCATGATAACTCCGGGTTTGTTCGGTTTTTGCGAATTGTTAGTCTAATTCGATTGGAATCGAGCCAATGAAAAGTGGTTTTTGGTTTCATGATAACTTCGGGTCTGATCATTTTCGACAAATTACTAATCTAATTCAATTGGAATCGAGCCAATGAAAAGTAGTTTTTGATTTCATGAAAACTTCGGGCTTGTTCATTTTTGGCGAATTGCTAGTCTAATTCGATTGGAATATAAAAAATGAAAATTGGTTTTTGATTTCATGATAACTTATGGTTTGTTCGTTTTTGGCGAATTGCTAGTCTAATTCGATTGGAATCTAGCCAATGAAATGTGGTTTTTGATTTCATGGAAACTTCGGGTTTGATTGTTTTCGAGAAATTGCTAGTCTAATTCGATTGGAATCAAGCCAACGAAAAGTGATTTTTGATTTCATGATAACTTCGGGTTTGTTCTTTTTTGGCGAATTGCTAGTCTAATTCGATTGGAATCAAGCCAACGAAAAGTGATTTTTGATTTCATGATAACTTCGGGTTTGTTCTTTTTTGGCGAATTGCTAGTCTAATTCGATTGGAATCGAGCCAATGAAAAGTGGTTTTTGATTTGATGATAACTTTGGGTTTGATCGTTTTCGGCAAATTGCTAGTCTAATTTGATTGGAATCGAGCTAATGAAAAGTGTCTTTTGATTTCATGATAACTTCGGCTTTGTTCATTTTTAGCGAATTGCTAGTCTAATTCGATTGGAATCGAGCCAACGAAGAGTGGTTTTTTGATTTCATGATAACTTCGGGTTTGTTCAATTTCAACGAACTGCTTGTCTGATTCGATTGGAATCGAGCTAATGAAAAGTGGTTTTTGATATCATTCTAATTTCGGGTTTCTTCCTTTTTGGTGAAATGCTAGTCTAATTCGATTGGAATCGAGCCCATGAAAAGTGGTTTTTGATTTCATGATAACTTCGGGCTTGTTCATCTTTGGTAAATTGCTAGTCTAATTCGTTTTGAATCGAGCCAATGAAAAGTGATTTTTGATTTCATGAGAACTTTGGGTTTGTTCATTTTTGGCAAATTGCTTGTCTAATTCGATTGGAATCGAGCCAATGAAAAGTGGTTTTGGATTTCATGATAACATCGGGTTTATTCCTTTTTGGTGAATTGCTGGTCTAATTCCATTGGAATCAAGCCAATGAAATGTGGTTTTTGATTTCATGATAACTTCGGGTTTGTTCATTTTCAGCGAATTGCTAGTCTAATTCGATTTGAATCGAACCAATGAAAAGTGGTTTTTGATTTCGTGATAACTTCGGGTTGTTCATTTTTGGCGAATTGCTAGTCTAATTTGATTGGAATCAAGCTGGTGAAAAGTGGCTTTTGATTTCATGCTAACTTCGTGCTTGTTGGTTTTGCCGAATTGCTAGTCTAATTCAATTGGAATCGAGCCAATGAAAAGTGATTTTTGATTTCATGATAAGTTCGGGTTTGTTCATTTTTTGGCGAATTGCTAGTCTAATTTGATTCGAATCGAGCCAGTGAAAAGTTGCTTTAGATTTCATGATAACTTCGGGTTTGTTTGTTTTTGGCGAATTGTTAGTCTAATTAGATTGGAATCGAGCTAATGAAAAGTGGTTTTTAATTTCTTGTTAACTTCGGGTTTATTCATTTTTGGCGAATTGCTACTCTAATTCGATTAGAATCGAGCTAATGAAAAGTAATTTTTGATTTCATGATAACTTCGGGTTCATTCGTTTTTGGCGAACTGCTAGTCTAATTCGACTGGAATTGAGCCAACGAAAAGTAGTTTTTGATTTCATGATAATTTCGGGTTTGTTAGTTTTCGACGAATTGCTTGTCTAATTTGATTGGAATTGGGCCAATGAAAAGTGGTTTTTGGTTTCTTTATAACTTCGGGTTTTTCCTTTTTTGGCAAATTAATTGTTTAATTCGACTGGAATCGAACCAATGAAAAGTGATTTTTGATTTCATGATAACCTCCGATCTGATTGTTTTTGGCAAATTGCTCGTCTCATTCGATTGGAATCGAGCCAATGAAAAGTGGTTTTTGATTTCATGAAAACTTCGGGCTTGTTCGTTTTTGGCGAATTGCTAGTCTCAGTGAAAAGTAGTTTTTGATTTCATGATAACTTATGGTTTGTTCGTTTTTGGCAAACAGCTAGTCTGATTCGATTGGAATTGAGCCAACGAAAAGTGGTTTTTGATTTCATGATAATTTCGGGTTTGCTAGTTTTTGACGAATTGAATTTGATTTGAATTGGGCCAATGAAAAGTGGTTTTTGGTTTCTTGATAGCTTCGGGTTTGTTCGTTTTTGGCAAATTAATTGTCTAATTCGATTGGAATCGAGCCAATGAAAATTGCCTTTCGATTTCATGATAACTTCAGGTTTGATCTTTTTCGGCGAATTGCTAGTCTAATTCGATTGGAATCAAGCCAATGAAAAGTGGCTTTCAATTTCAAGATAACTTCGGGTTTGATCATTTTCGGCGAATTGCTAGTCTAATTCGATTGGAATCGAGCCAATGAAAAGTTGTTTTGATTTCATGATAACTTCGGGTTTGATCATTTTCGGCAAATTGCTAATCCGATTCGATTGGAATCGAGCTAATGAAAAGTGGTTTTTCATTTCATGATAACTTCGGATTTGATCGTTTTCGATAAATTGCTAGTCTAATTCGATCGTAATCGAGCTAATGAAAAGTGGTTTTGATTTCATGATAACTTCGGGTTTGTTCGTTTTTGGCGAATTGCTAGTCTAATTAGATTGGAATCGAGCCACCGAAAAGTGCCTTTCGATTTCATGATAATTTTGGGTTTGCCCATTTTTGGAGAAATGCTAATCTAATTCGATTGGAATCAATCCAATGAAAAGTGGTTTTTTATTTCACAATAACTTCGCGTTTGTTAATTTTTTGCGAATTGCCAGTCTAATTCGATTGGAATCGAGCCAGTGAAAAGTGGCTTTTGATTTCATGATAACTTCGGGTTTGATCATTTTCGAAAAATTATTGGTCTAATTCGGTTGGAATCGAGCCAATGTAAAGTGGTTTTCAGTTTCATGATAACTTCGGGTTTGATCATTTTCGACAAATTGCTAGTCCAATACGATTGGAATCAAGCCAATGAAAATTTGTTTTTGATTTCATGATAACTTCGGGTTTGTTCCTTTTTGGAGAAATGCTAGTCTAATTCGATTGGACTCGAGCCAATGAAAAGTGGTTTTTGATTTCATGACAACATTGACTTTGTTCATTTTTGGCGAATTACTAGCCTAATTCGATTGGAATCGAGCAAACGAATAGTGGTTTTTGATTTCATGCTAACTTCAATTTTGATCTATTTCGGCGAATTGCCAGTCTAATTCGATTGGAATTGAGCCAACGAAAAGTAGTTTTTGATTTCATGATAATTTCGGGTTTGTTAGTTTTCGACGAATTGCTTGTCTAATTTGATTGGAATTGGGCCAATGAAAAGTGGTTTTTGGTTTCTTTACAACTTCGGGTTTTTCCTTTTTTGGCAAATTAATTGTTTAATTCGACTGGAATCGAGCCAATGAAAAGTGATTTTTGATTTCATGATAACCTCCGATCTGATTGTTTTTGGCAAATTGCTCGTCTCATTCGATTGGAATCGAGCCAATGAAAAGTGGTTTTTGATTTCATGAAAACTTCGGGCTTGTTCGTTTTTGGTGAATTGCTAGTCTCAGTGAAAAGTAGTTTTTGATTTCATGATAACTTATGGTTTGTTCGTTTTTGGCAAACAGCTAGTCTGATTCGATTGGAATTGAGCCAACGAAAAGTGGTTTTTGATTTCATGATAATTTCGGGTTTGCTAGTTTTTGACGAATTGAATTTGATTTGAATTGGGCCAATGAAAAGTGGCTTTTGGTTTCTTGATAACTTCGGGTTTGTTCGTTTTTGGCAAATTAATTGTCTAATTCGATTGGAATCGAGCCAATGAAAATTGCCTTTCGATTTCATGATAACTTCAGGTTTGATCTTTTTCGGCGAATTGCTAGTCTAATTCGATTGGAATCAAGCCAATGAAAAGTGGCTTTCAATTTCAAGATAACTTCGGGTTTGATCATTTTCGGCGAATTGCTAGTCTAATTCGATTGGAATCGAGCCAATGAAAAGTTGTTTTGATTTCATGATAACTTCGGGTTCGATCATTTTCGGCAAATTGCTAATCCGATTCGATTGGAATCGAGCAAATGAAAAGTTGTTTTTCATTTCATGATAACTTCGGATTTGATCGTTTTCGATAAATTGCTAGTCTAATTCGATCGTAATCGAGCTAATGAAAA